>NW_024883224.1:77500-116312 GCF_019059575.1 Amphibalanus amphitrite
ATGACGATGGCCGTAACAGACAACGCTGCTATAGCAATCACGGATGAAAAAATCAGTCTCGAATATAACTCCGATCCAGAGAAACCCCAATTGATCTACTTACTTCGTCACCATGCGATGTCCTTCGATTTTTTTTCCTCACCAAAATCAAGCACCAAGCACCGGCCGCCCTCACTGCCTTACCTACGATGCACAACTGACCTACAACTTGCCTTCCAGCTCCCACACCTACCCGCACCACTCTCAAACGACCACTGCCGCCCGGATACCAAAGTAGATCACGAGGTGTCAGCTCCTACCCTCGGGCGCTGTAACCGACCCGAGCGACCCCTGACCTGAGGTCATCACATCTGACCCCTCCGGCGCTTCTGATCCACCACAGCACGCATCGGAAGTGGCTTCGTCCGGTCGTTTCAAACAATTTCCGGCCTTTCCCGGCCGAGCAACCCAATGATTTACGCCAGTTTCCGGGGATGGTTTGACTTCCGTACCAGTAAAGTGGTCCCTGGAAGTGGCCTGACACCGATCCATAAATGGATCACGTAAAGAGACCAACGCAAGACGCTCGGCGGCAGGGCGTAACGCAGCAGCGTCTCGCTTCAGCGAGTCAGTAGGGTCGATGTTCCCAGGCTTTGAAGCGGAGGATACGCCCTAATGAGCACACACCTGGCAGTGCGGCGTATCGACCACTTCTGGAGCTGAGAGTTGAAGCAAAAACGGCGACCTGATTCTGACAACTGCGCTGGCTTGAGGTGTGACAGGTTTTGAACATCATCGCTGGGCCGCGGGTTCAAACCGCAACCAGTGACAAGTTTTTATCGACAACCCAGGAGAGGCCGTCGTGACATTGCATGCTACTGATCACGAACAACTTAAAACAGCATCAGGGATGCGTAAACAAGAGCCGTTACCTTTTTTTTGCTCCGCCAGTGCAGCCTAAAGCTGCTTCTGTCCGTATGTATCCACTGCGCATGCGCAAATGGCCGGTTCTCGGCCGTCGCGCGGCGGCAGTAACCGTAGGGTCTGAGGTGCGTGACCTTTGACACGGGCCTTCACGCTACCTGGCGACTCGCCTACTTGCGTGCCATCCAGGTGTTATTTTCGGCGAGCAGCTGTCCAGGCAGGGTGAAAGAAACGAAACGCAACATGCAGGTGTGCAAATCGCTACTAGCAAATTGTTCAAGAATGCGGAGTATCAAACAAAGCAAGAACAGTCTTCAAATTTGTTACAGCAGTTGTTGAGAAAAAAAAACGAAGGCCGTAATAGCCCCATATACCGTTGAAAACCATCCAGTAAAAATACAGAACAAAATGCAACGCATTTTAAAAGCTATCAAAGCAGAGCCCCCATCTAAAACGCAAGAGTCAGTAACCGTTTGAAACATTGACCGTACTACCAGCACTCTGGCCCGGAAAAACGACCCTCCATGTCCTTGTAGTAAGTTGGACCGTCAGTTGTAGGAAAGACGGGAAACAATCACACATGGGCGAGTTTCCGGAATCCCTCGAGCAGCCTGACGAGGACGAATACCGCGCTAGTACGCTCGTATACGTCAAGGTGTGATTGGTCGCCACGAGCAAAAATGCGTGAATTGCATGTGTCACCTCCAAGACGGTATACTGTCTTGTCTTGACCGCTATAGCAGTCAATTCAACAGGCGTTTGCCACTTGTTTTCAAGTGAAGACAATAAAACCGCTTAGAGAAAATAATCATTCGATATACCCTGACTGAGTTAAATCGGATCCAGCTGAAAACTATTTAGTTGGCGAATTGCCTGGCTGGAATGCTATCGATTTTGTAGATCAACAGCATCATGATCAATTTAGCTTCGTTAATCGTCGCCATTGCCTCCTGTAAGCAGGTATGGTTTTTTCAATGCTTGTAATAGTGGATACGCAATTTGCCATGCGTGACAAGCCTGCATGAGGGACAACAATAACGATTGAAGTAAGCATGAGTCACGTTCAGGCTGCAATTATGAGGAATTTCCTCGCATAGCGCTGGCCCGCAGTTCACCCACATCCGTGTGATTCTGTAACACCACATCCGTCTCAGAGTTTGACGCCACCTTAAGTTTAACGAGGAACAATGCGTGGGTTAACTTATACCGCCTAGCGATACTGATTCGCTTGACCTGTTTCAGCATTTACAGGATTTCAGTTAGTAGTTTATGCACACTTGAAGCTTTGGCTAAGCATTGCTTGAGCCTCACAACGGCTTAGCTGGGTTGTACCTGGGCTTTGCAAATTTGGATTGATCTGTTTGGAGCTTTGCGTTTGAAACTATAACAGAGCGCTGAGGCCTGAGCACAAGCGCTGAGAAGGTTTTGACCCTATCGCATCGACCACCCACAAAGTAAATTCCACGGCACATTCGTTGCATGCCAACCGTTGCCAGTCGCAGCGTACAATGGCATCCGGAAAAGTAGACGTACACCAACGTGGCACAGTTGTCGCAGAGGATTGCAAACGCCACTGATGCTCTATAAACGCCGCCAGTACGCCATAAAGCCGTCGCTGGTGTGGGCGCGGCCGGTCACGGACAGCGTTCAGGGTACGCGTCGTGCAGTGGCGCATAGCTCCACAACTGCCGCGCCGCACGGTCGGCCCATTAGCAGAGCGGTCGTGAGAAACCCCGCATTCCTGACGGCGTGCACAGTGTATTGTGCACAGAGCGCAGTGCACAGCGTCGAGTGCACACAACGTGCTACTGCGCCAGCGAGCGGGCAGCAAGAAAAACGGTGACGTGGAATTCAAATGTTTGAACTCGGGAGAATGGATGGACTGACATAATCGATAAAAAGTGCACTATGGAGAATTGTTGATGTTTGAAAAAGAACCATCCAATGAAGGGTAACTAAAATCTCGAAGAGTAAGCGCGGGGTGTCCAGAACGCTTACTTCAAAGCAACTCCCACACAGCTTAAATCAGCCCCCGTCGTTCCTAATCTATCCCTATACGTACCCACTACCATAAAACTGCCAACGAAAGGCCGAATGATGAGCGGTGAAAAACTCGTACACGAGCTGGACCGTCAAGGCTGATTCCACAGATTATGTCAATGGTGAAGACTGGCCAAGATTAGAACTGAAGGAGACCAAACTCGGCCAGAGAAAGACTAAGACTGACGAAATGAAAATGCTCTCACAAAATAAGGCGCCCCATTTTGTTATTGCAGACCTCGGCTTTCATGTTTAAATCGATATGATACTCATTTACGTTATGAATATGAAGGGTGAAGTTAGCTCAGAAGACGAACCACTGGCACTTGTAGCATAAATGAGGGTAGATATTTATTATTCACTTGCAAGGCAAATTATAATTTATTTCGACTCGATCGCATTATTGTATCGTGTTTGCTCAACATGAACATAACACAAACCAAATTTTAGCATAGTATATATCCAGTTGTCTTCTATGAAGGAGCCGTGCATCCTCTCTCCCTCGCTACCTCACAGTGCAGCTCTGCCACTGTGCAGTGTTGCAGCGTAAGCACTACATCCCCTCACTATACTGGTGTTGAACCTGTAGATGAGAAGAAGATCCGGTTCCCGGCCACTCGTGTGGGATCTCCTGGACCGTGTGACCTCACTAAAGTGACCAATTAACCCTGTAACGAGCGGAACGTGATCCAAGTCTCGTCTGGAAAAGTGCACCGGCTAGGATGGACGGGGGAGCGAATGGATCCTAAGACAGGTCATTTGACACTGATGTTTAGATGAGAACTGAAGAAGGATTTGACGTTGAGCATCATCTATCTAGAGTATCACAAGATTAGTGCTGGCCTGATTTGGGATTATAAATAGCGCGTCCTTGCTTTCCAATCAATACTGAATGTCCAATCAATCAATGTTGATCTATCTCTCTAATTGCGTGACTAATGATGCAGTAACGTACATCACTGTAAACTAAGGAAAATGCTCGCTAATCCAAACCACGATTTGCTCCAGAATTCGCTCAACTTTCACCACGCATTTTGCACGCACACTCATCTTCCTGTGCTACATTTGCTAACCAGTGCAACTATTTACATCAAAATGTTAAACGCTTATCATATCGGCATACTGAAAAGTTTCTTATCAATACGAGCAATTCAAGTTCACCGAATTGACGTTATTAAACAAATTGTTGAAGTTGTAACAAATTGTTGAAGTTGTGTTTTTTGTTGTCATATTTTTCTACACCTTTGGTTGCCGTTAATCGACTCATTTCTGAAGGTCTCTCTCTCTCTCTCTCTCTCTCTCTCTCTCTCTCTCTCTCTCTCTCTCTCTCTCTCTCTCTCTCTCTCTCTCTCTCTCTCCCACCTCCTCCCATATCAGGGCGTCGGCCGTCATAGCCTCACCTATCACCCTCCCACATCAACCACTCTACCTAGACCCGAGCTCGAGCCTCGACTGGACACAACTCTTGCGGTGCAGCGCGGTGGACCAGCAAAAACCCTCGGCCTACATGATGAAGGTCACTGTGAGCTGCAGACCAGCGCAGACCAGCGGCCGGCCGGTGACTTAGCGAGACAGGCAGCCGGTGCCTTTGCACAGGTGAGTGGCCAGTGTCTGAGGAGACAGGCGACAGGTGTCTTGGTTTTAAAGACAGCGGCAGACAGTTGTCCGTCTAGCTAGCTGTCTGGTCAAGACAAGACATTGCGGTAGGGGGCTCGCCGGGTAATGAACGCCTGTTTGTGTGCTAGGCTCAGTGATAAACAGGCAACATGCCTGCGGATTGTTCACTTGAATGGGCCATTTTTTTGTGAAGATGATTAAATACTGATGAAATGTTAATAAAAATTGCGTAGATTACGAAAATAACAAATGCGTTTGTAGCGTACATTTCGTGACGCATCACGCCAAACACTGCTATATGTGTAGGCTTTGGAGGAAGAGTGGGACAGTTTTAGCCCGCTAGTGATGTCAAAGCCGCTCCCCACTTTGTTCCCACGCCGGGCACAAATCCGAGCTTAGTTGTGCAAAACGTCTCACGAAAAGTTCGGTCTTACAGAGATGAAATGGGCCACATGTCACTGACTGGGATTGACACAACCACATCTGTGATGTATCATAGGAGAAAACAAATAACGAATTAATTGGTTCGCTACTGGTTGAGGGTGAGATGCAGCCACACGGGAATGCTACATTTGAGAACGACAGATACGAACATGTCAACATTTTAGTGGTACCTAATTATGTAAACCAGCTCAAAACAAAGCGAAAGAGGCTGGGTCATGTCAGAATACCACATCGTTTTGGAAAAGCATCCCAACAAACGACTCAGCTCATTACAAACACTAAAAACCCTAAGGAACAGCCCACGCGAAAACCGCATCATTTGTCGAGCTCAAAAAGAGAAACGGGATCCTAATGTAGGGTCGACAGTAAACAGTCAAATCACTGCCCTCATTTACAACCATTACCGTCCGTTTTGTTATCGTTAACCCTAACGAGCACATTTTCACATATTGGTCAAACTCTAGCACCTGTATTACCACATTCGCAGACGAAGAGACGATGTGTCTAACCGGTTTTAACTGGTAATCATTGGCAGCCCGCCAGGTTTGCCCCACTACCTTGCCTTTCTTTGTCCCGGTTCGGGCAGCAATTTGCTCCCATTCGCCGCCGCCACGCCCTAGCTCCGCGGCCTTGGCTTGGGGGAGGGCGTGATCAGCCGACAGTTTTTATAGTTCTTGGGGTTCGCTGGTGTGGGGCTAGTGGAAGCAGAAGTTCACACCCCATACGGATCTTTGTGGGATAGGAGAGTTATAATTTATCAGGCATCTGTAACACGATTAAATAAACAAGTACTTACACTGATAATAATATTAAGAAAATGTCATCCAAGTACGGGCATTGGATATGCAGCATGCATGTTTTGATATATTTTGATACACTAGGGTAAAATAAAATAAATAATAACATAACTACTCTTTGATATTGATATTGGTATCGGTATAGCCAAACAGTCGATGATAAGAAGCATCATATGAATTTTGAACGTCACACGAAGCATGCACGGTTGCTATTAGTAAGGCTGCTCGTGTGAATCGGCCTTTTTGTCTTCGGTTTTGCGAGAGCCACAGACGACAATAGCGCGAGATATCGAAGCAAAAACGCCTGAAAAGTGGCCAATGCGATGACATATGCCCGGGCAGAGAGCGTTGTCGAGCTATCATCGCTTCTGTTTTTACAAGCATGAAAGTCGGAGGGACGCACGCTGGGTAGCCTGGTATGGGACCGATATGGCTCGCTTTAGATACGACCAACCGCAAAAAGTTGTCCGGTCTGTATGGGATTGATATCGGTAGCAATGACCTGAAAACACGGCATTTGCATTTATGATTCGCAGTGTGTTATGTTTCTTTTTTGTCGATGATCGGCTGTTTTGCCAACGGTACAATGGAATATTTGTTGAGCCGTGACAGATATATTTAATATACGAAGACATATCAGACATGCAACAATATGACTTTTATCCTTATATCTTGAAAAAGAGAATGCCCTAAAGTACGTGCTAAATATAACTCTAGTCTTCCGGACATAAAAAATATGAAACAATAAGCCCTAATGTGCTTGTCTCTTTTGGTCCCTTGTCTCTCTTGTATGACACGGCAACTTAAAGCAGGCAGTCCTCAATGCAGTCATTAGCAGCAAACGCCATTAGAAGTTGCAAGTGCGGCGGTGATTTGCATTGTTCGATGATGGAAGATAGCCAACAAAACAAGGTTTTTCTGTTGCACTGAGGTGCCATTAGACTGCAAAAATGGGGCAGGTCGTTATTGCAAAAAGAGAAAATGGATTTAATGAGTGGTTTTCGTGCAGCGCAGTCAGTAATACATAGTTACAATGCGTACAAAGAAAGTCACGCCAAACCATTAGCAAATGCGGAAGTGACAACTAGGCAGAATCGCTTTCAATCAGCTGAAACACATAAGTGGGGCAATAGAATAATATGTGATAGGTCACACGAAAAACTAAATTTTATAAGCATTTAGCATGGCAGACTAAAGAAAAAATCATTAAGTGAGAAATCAACATGACTTGGCATTTTGTGTAATTGGCAGCAATTCATAAAAGACACCAGCTAAGAAATTAGCGATGTTTCAATCACCTATCTGTAAAAAATGTTCAACCCCACAAGACACTAGTACTACTGTACCAGACGCTAGACCAGCGGTAACATTCTTCGTCTTTAAATACCCATCATGACCGAGACATCTAACATCACCGAACAAATTTAAACTCCGCTATCCAGGAATGTCGGCAGGAAAAAGATCCACAGTGCCTCTATTGATACTCCCCACCAGTGTAAACATCCTCCATCATTCTCCCGTCAAGACGGACAGTGGCAGTCAACGACCACAAGTCTTCGACCAGAGAAACAGCCCTGTGTGGTATCACTGTTAGCCGGGCATGGGTGTGTTCGGGAGGGGGGTGAACTAAGAATGTGATCATTGTTGGGTGGCTGTAGGGATCAGAATGGCAGTGGGAGGCGGAACGATGCCGAATTCGCCGTGTCATCGGGTCAAGGTACGGAGAGATAGCGGTCACGAAGATCGTTAAACTAGCGATGATAAATGGATCTGGTTGTGTTTAGAAGAGATAGCAGTTTTGGCCTTTTCGCGGACGACTTCTCTCATGAAATGTGTATCAAATGAAATATGATGATTGAGCAGTCGTAGTGTATAGAAACGGGCCCGGACATATTGCTGCTGCCCGGGGCCCGGACACCTGGTGACTATGTCCGGAGGGCTGCTCGGCGGGCTGCTGGCGGGGCCGTCGTGACCTGTGGCCAGGTGGTTTTACTTTGCACTTAATTTTCGTGTTAATATTTCCTTTTTTGTGTGTTTTTTGTGCTTATGTTTTGTGGGAAAGGCGCTTTGATTTAAGCATTTTGCTTTTGCGCCGATCCGCGTTTATTTTCGCCGATATTTTTTGTTCGTGGTTACCAAAATACACTGAATGAATGAATGAATGAATGAATGAATCACATTGCTGTTGTATTTCAATATCAGAATTCAGAAAGCATATAGCAATTTGTGCCTACATTTACAGCTATTTATAGGTAGGTATATTTGTCCGAGAATTTGAAGACATTTCGCTCAATAAATCCCTTTACACACGGAGAAAACACGGAGAAAACGTTATACATTACATTATATACATTATATTATACATATACATTATACACGGAGAAACGTTCCTCATTATCACTTGTCCCTCTCACGGTAAATCAACTTCCCATGCCTCTGACACTCGTGCTTGAGCACAAGAGAGTGAGAAACAACCCGTTGGTGCCCCACACCATTAAACTTAACGTCCTCTAGGGACGCTGACAAATCACCTATTATGTTAAATCAGTGTGGGAACTCTTTCAGGTGCGGTGTTACGTGGCCGCTTGGGCCTCCTGAGTCCTGTAAGCAACGGTTTACGGAATCATGCTTGTCTAGAAAGTCGTCGTCTTGCAAAGGGGTGTGATTCGGTCAGTAAGTTGATAGGAGATACTGCTATTTTGTGGTGCACTGCACTAAGGGATACCAGCACTGCACCCACACGCACAAACTGACAAAAAAGATGATTGCTGCTAACGGTTTGCAGTGTAGTTGGTTGTGCACCACTCACCTAATTCACACGTAATGCACGCAGCACTTGTTTGGAGATAATTGAATTTATGCTTTGGTCACGCTCGACGAATACTTTTGTGTACGACAAATGTTCAATAATTGAAACAGTGACAACTAGTGGGAAAACATATGTCCAACAATCAATAATAAAAGACTTTAACAAATCGAACTTGATAGAAATCTTTAGCTTAGCGTAAAAAAGAAAAACACGTTTGTTCCCGATAAAACGTACTTCATCTACCGTCCAAGAAGACTAATAGTTAGCAAAATAGACCAATAGGACAGTAGTTGCTTCGGCTGGCGGTGGGCTGCGATGGTGAGGTTCTGAATGTTCTGGTGCATTCACGCATCTGATAGGTATACCTACATCATCAGGTATATAGCTAGCATGAATTGGAACGTGTAGATGCTGGTCTTGGTTAAAGCATGGAAACATTCTGTAAATTGCGTAATAACTAAGCTTTTATTCGTTTGTATTTTGATTTTTAAGAAAACCTCAGAGCTTGATTGGAGCATAGGACATTATTGAGAAGAAAAAAATAAAGTAGACGGATAGTGAGAATATACTGCTTGCTTCGCTAAAAAGGTGAAAACGTGCGTATAAAAATAAGTTCCAGAGCATAACTTTTATCTGTTTGCAAAAGGTAGCAGCTTTACTGTGTAACAATACCCATTAGTTACGGAATAGGAGTCATAAGTGTTCCTAAATTATGTAATACGAGAAGTAGTAGCCTTTGCTCATATTAATGTTCAAACAATGCACAAAATTGGATATATTAAAATAATACTGATATTTCGCCTTGCGGCATCATCAGAGTACACTTTTTTAATGCACAAAATTGGATATATTAAAATAATACTGATATTTCGCCTATCAGTATTTGTTCCTAAATTATCGCAACAAATCAAGTTGCAGCATTCTAAGATGAATATCATTTATCTCGTGCACATAGTTTGCACCATTTTGCCTTGAGCTATCTGACCAGCGATTCTCTGTCTCCTCTTGCACAGCCAGCCTGACGTAACACATCAGAACCACATTTAACCGAGCAACTTTGCAGTGCGGTGAGTGCAATATCCAGTGAGTGCAATATCCAAAAGCAATTCCAGGCCCACTGCTATTGCTCTTAAATATCTTACAAAACACTATGCCCTTCCATGTCGGTAAAGGTAACGTAACTGCAAGACCTGCAACGCCTTTGGCATCTGTCTCCCGGCTTACGTTCTGAATACAAAACAGAACAATCCAAAGTGAGGCTATGCTGCAAAAGCTAGGTAGCAGCGGTTGCATAATGCTAGCCATCCTCTGCACATTCCTAACTGAGCACTGGTATTCGCATTGTGATGACAGTAAGGCGGTTACGTCACGTGACATTACATTCAATGTCTTCATTTTTGTCTAGGTCCCACGTCTTTGCTGAAACCATCAAACGCAAGCCTCAACCAGCGGTCTCCATTTGGATACATTGCAATAGAAACGCACGATATTAGTGATAATAAAGTGAAAGACTCGATGCCCCTATCTCACCGCATATCAGGAGACTGCAACGGCACACAGCGCAGTACCACCACAGCGCAGATTTTCATGGAGACTGCAGCGAAAGGTATCACCAGGAAACTGCATTTCATCACAGAAGCATAACACCGCGGGATGCAAGCCTCAAGGGATTCAAGGGTAGCTTTGCAGCCTATATACGTACTACATCCTTGGTTCATTGAGCACTCTTACGAAAACCATACAATATATATGGCAAAGAGTGTATGCGAGATTCTGATCATTCGTCGAGCTGCAATTTGCACCTTTGAAACACATTGAAATATATAGCAGTGGTGCTCCTAGAGTTATGTAAATTGCACGCGTAACCGACTTGCTCGCGCCTAAATGACGCAAAGGAAGTCATAACACGGCTCAAACCTAAACTCAAACGTCACATTCTATGAACTCATAACGCCATTAGAGACGAAACCGCGAGCCTATTTCCGTTGCTGGGAAAATAGCAGGGTAGTTCCTGGCCGGAAAACCCTTCTCTTCCGGGTTCATACATCATTCGATGACAAATTCCTCGTCTGGCTCCGTACATTGCAAAGTCACTGCCGTATAACTCGTTAAACTTTCTAGGCATGATGCGTTGATGTAGAGTGATTATTTCGATGACGCAAAACTGTGTTTCTCGTCGAACACTCGTGTAGTTTTGTTATCGTGACTTCTCGGCTCGGGTCAAAGTCGTGGCAAAGTGATTTTCACAGTCTTGCATAGTCATTTCGGTTAGGAAGATGCTAACAAGGCTGTTTGGAATAGTGGGATTCCGTAGATTATTACAATAATGTAACGCAATAAGGAATGAACTGGATGATAAAAAGTATAACAATGCATGCGAATCGTCAATAATATTTTCAACTGCTTGTTTTGGCATGTCGTAGCTCATCGACATTTTCATTTCTAGTCACAAGTTTAAAACTCCAAGCTAGCATATTGATCAAAGTACCCGGTGAACCCAATTCCAGCATCACAATCCCAGTTCTCATGTCATGGAAAGAAAAATGTGATTGGTGGAATAACCCGAGATAGCTCGTGCGATCGAGAACAGCTCTATACATTCTCTGAACCAAAGGCCCTTTCAAGTGACACCCTATCAAGCAGATCGGCAGACAATGCATAATGCACTGTTACTGAAGTCATACACACACATCAATGTCAGTATTGTGCATTGAAACTACTCCTCCCCTTGTGCCCAGTGTTGTCACGCATGAATAAATTGTGTCCCCATCCCATCGCTTAGGACGCATTTGTTGAACTATATGAAATACGAGTGTCATGAGGGGCTCTTTAAATGAACGGATAAAAAGTGTACGTGGAGTATCTGACGGTTAAATAGATACCGCATCAAATGCCGCATCGAGTTTAGGACCGAAAAACCATTGCAGACTTGCAGCTGTAACAACCTGCAGCCTGCATACATTTTTCATGTCACTTAGTATGCAAAACGTCATATCGCACACATGATACATATGTAGATTATCATTGTTCGCGTGTAACAAACACGGCTAAATCAAACAAAACTTGTCAGGAATGCGGTAGTTTAAGCTGCTACGTTTCACGGTCTGTTTGAAAAGAAATATTATACCGAGAGGGAGTAACTATTTGCTTCCATTAGCTTGTCAGTTGCCATGGTTACCAGACCTCAGTGCAGAAATTTGCAGAATATTCTCACGGTCTACTCCTCAATAGGCCAAGAGTTATCTCACAAGCCGTGAGAATTTACCCGTACAACTAGGCCGTACAACTAAATCCCCGCTTGAGCCTCGACTCAAGTTCAGTTAGAATCCATTGGACATAAGTTCAAATCTTACTATATCCAAGGAGGAAAGAGGACGATTGTGACACCGTCTTTGTGCGTTTGAATTTGCAGCGGTTGAAGTGGATTAAATAAGTTTTCCCACCAACTATCCATCTGAGAGGGAGCGCCGACGCCTTTATAATATATAACCAAAAGCCCATAGTTAAATCGATCGAGAATGATATCATCGATGACAGCAAACGGTGAACTAGAATGCCATTTAGAGTTTCAAACTTACTAGCGATTCAAAGCAAACACAATAGCTGAAAGAAAAAAAAAACTAAACATGGTCCTAGAGAGTACCATCTCAGATCATAACGAGGGTGACACTAAGATAAAAATTGAACACCGAAGCGCACAGTGGGAACAGGGCCAAACTACATCTTTTCTGCAAGCAATTATCAGGATTGAGAGGTTCGACAAGTCCCACTTTATTTCAGCAGGTTTCCCCGGCCACCCAGGTAGTAGACAGTGGCCCCTCAGCTCTCCTTTACAAGCTCACTGGCTGCAAAATCTCAAATCGTGACGATAGATTATCGAGCTGCGTTCTGCTCCCTGTGAACGCTACAATATTTCACTTGGGACTTGTATTAGAGGTACGCAACTGCTACGTCAGAGATCCGATCGGAAATGATGATCGTATCAGTATGTGAGAAGAGCTTATCAGTAGCACGTCACGAGCAAAGACCGGTCAAAGATTGTGCGGGAAAGAATGCAGAAGCGACACACTTTGTGGGTCTACGACACGTGACTAGGACAAATTGCTGACCCAATACTCAGTAGTAAGCATTAAACACCAGCCTTTTTAGATTCAGAATCAGCTTCTGCTAACGCAATTGATATCTGTCGAAGGCACCCATTAATCATAAAACCCTGCTAATCCTAAGAATGCCCAGGCCTGGGCCATAGATCGGAGATGGCCACTACCCAAGGCCCTATACACCCCACTACCAGGCAAATAAATAAATAAAGCTCCCACTATCCCATCAACCTCAAAGCTCGTGCTCGTCCCAGCTCAAACTCTACCTAACGAGCGCCGTCTCCCGGCTCAGCGACACGAGCCGGGACGCTTCAGCGCGTGCGACGTCGGTTGGGGTCACGGTTGAGGGGCACCCAGCGGTGTTCGTTGCCCCGGGCGGTGGAAGAGGTCATGCGTCATCGTTGGGGGGGGGGGGGGAAGAGGGTGAGGGAGGAAGAGGGCATTGGCGGTGAGGTGGAGGGATGGGAAGTGCCGTTTTGTATCGTTTAAACTGACAGAAGGGCTGATGGAAGACGGGTATTTGATGGGTTGCCATTTATTTGAGGAGGTTGTTGTCATTTTATTGAAGGAGTTTTTGACAATATTATAATGTTAACAATGATTTGTTTGAGCCGTTGGAACATGGTATATTATCTTACAAACCTGGATTTTTCAAGCCTTCCGATCAAGAGATAAGACTACAGAAAGAGGAATAAATAACAAATGGTATCTCCTTGCAAGCACAACGAACTGGAGCGCGAATTCCGGAACGAGCCCCTTTACTACACAGTACACATCTTTGGTCTCCATTCCCTCACCCTGCCAATACCACTGACAGCCCCCCTTCACCCCCCCCCCCCCACCTCCAACCCGCGCCCCACACCAGGTGGCCACCCCTCCCTTCCACTCCCCCGCCGCCAGCCACTACCGCCTCAGGCGGCGCGGTGCGGTGAATTGGCCCGGCCGTTGACGGTCACGGCGCACCTGCGCCACTAATGACCGCGTCACGCGCCGCGCCTGCCGCTACCGCGCCACTATCGCCGCCTTGTCAACAGCTCTGGCTCAGCTGAGACGTTTCAAGGCGCTTCAAACGCGGTGGTCTCGGGTATTGAAAATGGATGGCTTTGCGGTAGCTTGTTTGGATTTTGGTAGCGTTTAGAGTTTGGTTGTCATGAGTAACGTGGATTATCTATATTAATCGCACCATTAACAAGGATTTGTTATGTTGGCAGTTGGCGCACGTGTTTCAACATGAAGTATTTGTGCTTTACGTTGAAGGCGACATTTCGGATCCATAAGTGCCTTCAATACCCAACGCTTATGTCGAAACTTCTTGCTATTCACTTCTATCAGACATTCGCAACAGCATTGTACTATTCAGAATGCCATTATGGCTCCGCCTGGCACTCACATTCACTAACAACCGATGTAAGCGTGTGGTAACCGAAAGGAAGTGAAAATAAACTGAATTACCCTATGTTCTCACCCTGCTGGCGTATAATTCTCACTTCCACGCCTTCCGAGTTCTGACCGGAAAGTGTATTTCTCTTACGAGCTACGGATCATGAAACACAGACAGCCGTGAGACAATTCAATTTCACCTTTAGCACCATCAAACTGCTAACAAAGATACAATCAAGAACCACCACCGTAAACAGATATTCCAACACGAAGAATCCCGCTCAGCATCGCACGAGTCGCCATAAAAGTCGGCACTTTGCGAGCACACCACTTGACTGGAGCCGCAATGCTCAGGAAGCAGGATCAGCGACGGGAATTCTCACGCTCTGTAGTGTTTATGGAGCGGCTAGGCCGTTTCGCTAGCTCGAGTGTCCCCTACGGCGGTGGAGGTAGCGGGCCATTAGGGACCGATTTCCCTCCCGTGTCACACGGTTATATCCTGGGAGGTGAGATCGTGGCTGCCAGGCAGGCTCAGAGTGGTGGTTCGCTTGCCGCTGGAAATCCTTTCGCTTTCAGAGACTCACGGGATCTGCTTTCAGGTTTTCAGGTTTCTTATCTGAACTAGGGCGGCTGAGTGATCACGGATGTGCAATGTAGCACGACTCTTGGAAAGGATTTAGGTAACAAAGGACGGATGCAGGTGAATGCCAAGGACGAGCATGTAATGTACTCAAAAGCAGTCATTTTCAACAACGGAAACATTCTTATCTCGGACAGCTTTTTACGGGCTCATGATTCCTATCCACACGAGACGAAGTTTGATAACAGGAAAACATAAAGATCTATGGTTTCCCGCAGCCTGTCTGCATCCTGTCTTATAGCTAATGAACGCAGAGAAGAGGGAACCCACTTACTAAGAAGACCGGAAGAGGAAGAGAGAGAGAGAGAGAGAGAGAGAGAGAGAGAGAGAGAGAGAGAGAGAGAGAGAGAGAGAGAGAGAGAGAGAGAGAGAGAGAGAGAGAGAGAGAGAGAGAGAGAGAGAGAGAGAGAGACGAGGGAACCCGAGCTGCGATCCACGTGGGTTAGTTGTCCCGGAACAGTCCCACGCTTTTGAGGCCGAAACGCACTTGAGTTGATGATTGTCTGAAGGTTGGAGATAGATCACGGAATCAGCTGTCGGCGATAGTAATTGCTCGCTGTCTTATCTACAGTAATTGAACAGCGAGCCACTAGTAGGTTTGGAGACAGGTCGGTTGGAAGCGAGGACTGAGTGAGGACAAGTCTAACTGTCGTAGGTATCTTAAAGTGGAGGCATGACGCATGCATTATGACATTCACACGAAGCAGTAAGCACATGTCGCATTTATTGAATCGTTCGTTCCTGAACCAAAAGCGATTCCTCCTATACTAAACGATCTGTGGCCACCTCCTCGTCAACCTATAAGGAAGACCATCCTGAAGAAGACCACAAATATCCGCGTCTTTCACTCTCCTGAAACCCATCCATCACATTATGGTTCTCCGAACAAGACGTCTCACTTTAGCGGTGCGAACACCAAGTGTCGTCTTCCTGCTTTCACGTAATACTCGTGACGCAACTTTTCGGGGCGCTCCCACGACGAAGTGCCTGACGACATTCAGTCAGGCGTCTGGGTGCTCGTCAAAATATTAGTGACTCCCCACTGGTGTCACGGTTGGAGTTAGGTGACGGGCTGATCGTGCAATTTGTCGTGAGCGCGTGTGAGCTGGGAGAGAGAGCGCATGATGATATAGATAGAGAGCTGTGTGAGCTTAGCTCTTCGAGAGGGTAAGAATGTTTCAGTTGCAGGCGAAATGAGTCATGCAGTTTGGAAAACAGAACCACACTGTTATCAAACGATTCTTGCATGCTGCAAAAAGAAAGGAAAACTTAACTTTAGTTCGAGCAGCTGAATATTTCCCTTTTTACACTCATCGTAATGCATGGAAGCGCTTTTTCCTCAACTGGACAACCAAGGCTCACCAGTAACAACTTCAAACGACTCATCTCTGTTCGCCCGCCCTGCCACCATCACACATGATAAAGCTGTTCTGTTGAAGCTGGTAGCGATCCGAGCTATGATAAGAAGTGTCCTCAGATTCTCAGCTCTTGCACTGACAATTCTCACACCCGACGCGTGAAAAGTGTGCACTGTGCAGTGTGCACAGGATGACGATTTTATCAGACAAACGTCAAACGTTAACCAGATCTCGCTGATCAATTAATCAGAGTTCGCCGGAACTCACGACGAACTAAAACTCACGGCCATCTAGTGCCGACAATCTCACTCACAATCAACAATCTGACTGTATATCTCTCACAGAAACGGATTTGCAAGTACAGTAGGACCAGCAAGGACAAAACGACCACGTCTCAGAGCAGAAATGGGACAGGAAACGGAACAATTGCGTAACCGGAAATGCCGGAGAAGTACAGACCGTATTTCAAGTGCGATTTGAAGGCCGTGCGAGATATGAGACGAATAGAGAATAAGACACGTGCCATACAGTTCCTACATACCTACTTCTTGTATAGGCCCGGTCGCGATCTTTTGTATGTGAATTGCCATCGCTTTGGAAGTTTAGCGAGAGGTCAAACCGATCAGACAAAAACCACCCAAATTATGACAAGGAAAATGTTGGTGAAGATAGCAGTCAACATTCATGTTCACTATTGCTGGACAAAAAAAAAAACAGAATATACATACCAGACAGGGATAAGATAAGAGAGCCGCTAAATATGTGTTCTGTTATCAGTTCGGCAACGGTAGGTGTATGGGCTGAAATGATTAACGCACGCCGCTGTTCCATACCGACACTCATAGCTGTAGAAGTGTCTGTAACGGAGACGGCGGTGGTCTGCGGCGGCAGACAGCAACAGTATAGCAACCGAAACAGTGGTCGGCAGTGGAGGTGGCGGCGGCGGCAATGCGGTGGCATTGGGAGGAGTGCATGTTTACAGCTGTGCCTACAACAGATGCGACAAGATGTAACGAAGATGCCAGCAGCGATGGTAATGGTGGGCCTTCACGGTAGACGGTACGATGTCTGTAATGGTGTAACGTCAGGACGGCCGCAGCGGCGCGGTGGTGGCACGCTGTGGCGTTGTTTGACGTCTGTGGCGGGCGGCGGTAATGTCTGTAGTAACACCACTATAGGCGGTGGTGGTGGTAGCGGCAGTGTCTGTAGTAACCACTATAGGTGGTGGCGGCGGCAGTGTCTGTAGTAACCCGGTAGTGACGGTGTCTGTTGTAACCACTACAGGCGGTGGTGTGGTAGTGACGGTGTCTAGCGGCCGCCAGTGATGGACGCAAGTGGCGGCGGCGGTGTCTGTAGCGGCCGCCGCCTCCGGCGGTGGCGGTGGCAGGTGGTCACTGAGCCGGCGCGCGCGCGGCCCGGCCTTACTTCCGGCCCGGCAGTCGGCCGTATCCAGACTGTATCCAGACCGTATCCTGGCCGTATCCAGACCGTATACCTACTGTCTCTGGGCTATAGCCTCGACCCAAGCCTCGACCCGTGGCTCTAGGGTCAAGGTTTGTGCCTTACTATCTCGATTTGTCTCGTGGCCACTGATCTAAAAAAGTGATCACATTTGCCTTACGAATATTGCTATTGCGTGTCGGATATGATGCTGTGTTCTATTTCAGCAAAAGTGAATATATCACCGCATATAAACTAGAAAGTTGATGTGTTGTATCTTGATCAGGATCAAGTCAGGTAAATATAAGGTGATAACGTGCCTACACGTCACACGAACTATTTTAAAATAAGCAACTTCTACTAAATGATCTTCATCCTCTCATCCGCTAAACAGACCCACATCCGTGAAGATAGGCAAACAACTGATGGCATCAAAGTGCCCAGAATCACGACGTACCAACTGTTAGCTCCAACAAACCATTCCGCGGTAAACACCGCTAAGATATCCTCTTCCGACGTCAAGGGAACGAGAGGCCACGATGAATAGATATGCTATTGTCAGCGTCCCCTTGTGAGACAGACAGTTTGTTGGTTCGTGCGATCCCGCCCGTGACGCGTAGTTAGCTTGGGCTTCGTAACGGTATATTCTGTGTACGCCTGAGCGCGGGTCTATTGTTTCCGATGATACGGATACTACCTGCTTATAACTGTCAGCGGTCCTTCGTTAGCTGACAGACTGGGATGTTTCACTGGCAGGGGACCGCGTTATTTTTCCACGAGGTGCGTAAGTCAATGAACGATGACAATGGCATCGCATAGCGACCATGACTGCCGGGGCCGATGGCATAAGAGGTTTTGCGCAGATATGCATGGTAAAATAGCGTTTGGCATAGTCGACATTCGTGCGCAGCACTGAAACCCTGAAATATTTCATTCAGTAATTCAATATTTTATCCCAACAGCCTATTTCGCAGAAAAAATCTCAACACTAGCAAGATATAACGTCAAAAATGGCCACTTTGCAGTTAACTAAATGCAATTACCACAACTGACTTGTACGCATACAACACTCGACACATTCCTGCATTTTTACACACCTCTAGAGACTACGCTCGTCTCGCGTCGAGAGAGGAACCCAACCCGTTCACCAGCCACCGGTCTACCTTGAGGAGCTCGCCAACCAAAAGGAGTGCCGCCACCACCTCACAGGCATGGTGTAACGTCTACCAATGCGGACAGTGCGGTGTACCGGCCCCCATGCAACATCAGGAGCTTTGCGTAATGGCCGTCTGGGGGTGGAGGCACGGCGGGTGGAGGCACGTATCAGCTACATGGAGGATGTCGACATGTGACAGGGGGCTGGAAGCCGGTCATCCACCCGCTGGAGGTTGCTACAGAAGGTTCCGAGTTGGACCGCTTTTTGTTTGGATGATAGTAAATTTTAAAGGAACTATCCCACCTTCTAAAATGTTGTTAAAACCAGTTAAATTGTGCCCGACTTTATAGATTGGATGACCAGGAACACGGTTCTGGCATTTATTTTTCATTAAACATCTTAGGCTTCCCATATTCCAAACACAAACTTTCAAATATGTGACGTCACAGCCCAAAATTACCTCCTTCCCCAGGCCACATTACTGTCATAAAGCTGATTCTTTTTACTCTGTAGGCACCACAACAAAGTTCAGACCAAGTTTTAAGCGATTTTTCAACGAACAAACCCATTTAAATCAGAATGACTTCGCTCCATGTTGAAGATAGGGCCTTGCGCAAGGCCCATTTTCAAATGAAGGGAACGAATTTCTTCAACACCAAGAGGCCGCGGGGGTTGCAACCATGATAGATAGTGGTTTCTGAACCTCGCCGCAAACTTGGCTATCTCAACTCAAACCCCATGTTAAAGGTGGGATAGTCCCTTTAATTGAGAGACGGATCCTATCAGATTTTGGTCGTTGAGAGCCTAGCAGTGTGACAGAGGCAGATAGTGCTTCTAAGCGAGGTTTTAATCGGATGGTATGAAATTAGAAGCCTCCCTGCCGCTCGTTAAATGAAAATGTCCCCTTGATGAATGCATTTCATCATGAACAATAAGTGCATCTCACCACTTACTCCCTAGCGTGGCTAGCGCCACCATAACCCAGCATCCACTGGAGATAAAGCTTTTACCTCCCGTGGAGAGCAAAACAGACTTATCCGGTGGCGCAGAGTCACGTCACGCCATTTTATCACGTGACACAGTCACGCAACATCTCGTGAGGGGAAATATTCACTCAGTTTGGATACCGGATTTTCGTACAGAGTTAAGTTGAAGGAACAGAGTTCACTTCTGAGGACAAATTGTGGTGCGTGGATCGTCCAAGCTCATTTTGAAAGACCGACATGTAGGTTGGTCGGCTAAATGATAAATAGCTTCAGCAGATAGGAGGACGCAATCACCATCTCAATAAGATGAATCTTCTCTGTACTATTTAAATCAGTACCTAATGTTGCTGCCTCCTTCGACGCAAAAGCGGCAGACCAGAAAATAACATAATAGCGAGCCTGAAAAAAAAAAACGATTCAGGAAATCCATCATAAGCCATCCGATCCGTAGGGTTCTACATAGATATTAGCTACAACCGATCACATTTCACGGATCCTCCAAAACGCCCCAGGAGGCTGCCGTTAATCATCAATAACCATTCACCCGTTAAATCAGACACGCTTCATAAAAAGTCTCGTGCCGATGGTAGGATGTCCAGTTTAGATTTATCTGTAATGTGAGCCCTCGGGATGCTGGTTAAATCCCATCTCAGTGTCAAAGACAGCAGTCCATAACGTTGTCACATAAAAACCAACGAGATTGATAAGTACCTACTGTGCTGAGTTTTGATTAAGGGAATTTGGTAAAGCTCTTCTAAATGAGTTAGTTAAATAAGCGATCAGCAGCAAACGTACACAGCGGACGCATTTCAGCCTTTCATCCAACCATTTCAGACGTTTGTGCAAACGTCCTTTACTGCTATTTGGAATGGATACCGGATACGTATCGAATTATATATCGAACAAATTAACTTGCATTTACATTTCAAATATAGTTTGACACATGTTATGTGCATTACATGAACAGTCGTGCGATCCATAACAAACTGATGACAATTGACACGTCAAGATTTTTTTATCAGATGTCAAACGTCATCAGACGAAAAGCCTTCAACTCAGTAGCATTATCAATCGCTGTAAATCACGCTCAGCCTTCCTCACCAAGCAGCGCCGAATTACGTGCTATAAGGAAGAGCTACGGAACCAAAACTTCCAACGTATCTACTATCTGCAATCATCTCCTGTCAAAGTCAATCTCCCTCACTCCCGGTATAAAATACACCAGGAGTCCGGGACCCACCTTGAGCAAGACTCCCCGCCGACATCATGACCACCAACACCAGGACCGTCATCCTCCTAGACAGCCAGCTTCGTCTCCCCTCCATTTCCATCTTCGTCTCGATCCCAGTCACTTTAAGCACGTAAATCACACGGCTACCACCCCCCGCACGAAGCCCTCATGACCGATGCCGGCCCGCTACTGCCGAGCACGAGGCGACCCGGCCGCTGCGGCTCCGGGCGAGTCCATCTCAGGTCGGCCGCGGGGGAGGTAATATCTCGCGGCTTGCAGAGCAAGTGAAAGTGCAAGCGAGGTAGATGTTGAGAGGCCTCGCGCGTCATAGCGGTCATTGACAATTGCAGCCAAGGTCGACGAGGTAGAGGCAGTTTTATGGCTGCAAAATTCGGCTGGAAGAGGGCGAAGCGGCAATTTGTCAATCATTCGCGAATCGCGGGTCATAAACGCGACGGGTGGCATTAGGAATAGGCGTAACGAATGCCGCAAGGTGCATGGCACAATTAGGTAACTGATCTCATACCATTTGAGATCTTGAAGGTGGTTGGTAAAGTATCAAATAGAACGTTTAGCAAGTATAAACGTTCACTCAGGTGAAGTGCTTGTAAAACGTTAGCTTGCGACCGAGAGTTGAAAAATAAAACGTACCAAACAGAAGCTGCAACAAATATGGAAAGAACGATTAACAAAAAACAAGCACAAGTTCACATCAAACTACCTAAAAAATGGCGACTTAAACAGAGCGAGACGATCCAAAATTGCGCAATTAGAGCCGATTGTATCTGAAAACAAAGAATTTCAAACATGTATATTTCGAATGATGTCGATGGACATTGCACGAAAGTCTGTACAGTGTACATTTCGCCACGATAGAGCAAAGCCATCAAAGTTGGCCACTTGTGACAAAGAAAGAGCATTTACGAAACATTCACACGTACACCATAGCGTACACTTGTGATTTCATCGATCAACAATCACATAGGGAGAGAGTCTCCGCCAGCATTATTTTGCTGGTGATTCTTATTCAAGGAATGGCGACAAAATAAAACACCCGTCGTTACGTACAAATCCAACGCACCGCTCCACGCATACCAT
The DNA here is from genome assembly GCF_019059575.1 of Amphibalanus amphitrite. Lineage (NCBI taxonomy): Eukaryota > Metazoa > Arthropoda > Thecostraca > Balanomorpha > Balanidae > Amphibalanus > Amphibalanus amphitrite. Next base: position 99,500 of record NW_024883224.1, read on the forward strand.
CGTGTCTTGATCGCACTACGCATCAAAGTCAGCACGTGACACACACCTGAGCATCTTCCGTACGATCCAAGTCCTACATATAGCGACCTTCGCAGTTCGCATCTCATTCCAATCTCTCACGACCAATAAATACATTACATACATGCCATCTGAAATTCAATCATTTAATTTAAATCTAAAATGATTTAGATACTTTGTGACGCTTAAGCACTGCGGGCTTCCTACTCCTTGAGATTTTTTACTTTTAGGCACTTACTTTTACCAAAACCGTTAAAAAATCCGGTAAAAACATTCATCATACTGGCTATGATGTATAAACACAAACATGTATAAACACAAACACACAAACACAGTCTGGCACTTGTTTCCAGATTCACTGAGTAACATTTGGAACGTACACTCCAACAATAGCAGTCGGAAGCATTAGCAGTTCTCTAAAATCATACAAATCATACGACAAAACACCCTTTTAGACAAACCCTAGCATCACACATATTCGCCACGCCAGTACGGGCGCACGGAAAAAAGTACTTCCTTGAGCTGCAATGCCCGTTCTCAATTCTTTTTAAATACCTACCCTCCCAAATGTCCATACCCCAAGTTTCCTAGCGTCAAACAAACTCAATGCCCTCGAACTTCATTGCTCCTTTCAGCGGAGTTTCCGGCAGCGCCACCTGTCCGTCGATAGAGAAAACAGTAATGTAGGTGTTTGTCCGGTTGGCGGCGCTGTCTTCCTCAGATTTCAGGGCGATAATCCAAGTGTCGTCCGTGCCAGGGATGAACTTGAAACTGGAGAAGCCGTGGGTGGGGATGATCGGACCCACTTCGCTCTTCTGTGAACGGAAAACAGTGGTTAGATACGCATTGGTCATCCATGACCTGCCCCATACATATGGTGCAAAAAAGGACTGAGTGGGAAGTGGGAACACGGAAAAGGTCTTAGCTACCGATGATTTCAATGTGGTTTATACGATTCACTTTGGTTGAGGCTTACATATGTTTGAGGTTGATCGTCAACCCCATCGTTGAAGCGTGTGGTCCCAAAAATGGAGGGATCAGTTCTAAGATAGAAAATAATTACACCGGCAGATGACAACAAGTACTGACGATTCAAACTGAAGGTGGACTGACTCGTCGAGAGTCCACCTTCATCTTAGCACCGCTTCCCCACGAGGCCTCAACCTCAACCCTTGACTGAGCACAAATGAGCTTAATAACCCTGTTTTCGTAACTGCTCCAACCGCCGCCAAAGCTCCGTTTAAGTTAGACAGGACGTCCAACCAAACGTAATATCAAATATCAATTATTCCCAGCCGACAATAGCTGTGAACACCACACCCCTGGGTCAGCCGAGCACCTCCAACGCCACCTTGCACAACAGAGCCATCTGTTGACAGCAGCTGACACTACAGACCAGTCTGAACCAGACATTCACACATATCATGTCACTGATCTCGCTTTTCTGTTCTGTGCGGTATCGGGTAAAGTGTAATATTTGTGAGATATCGGGTGAAGTGTAACGTGCATTTTTACCATAAAAAACATTGAGGTTGGCAAAAACCTATCCCTATGCCTATGCCTCTGGCCCTCTGCATCTCCCTTGGGTGCCTCCCAATCTCCCGACAAAGAAGTCCATGTGCATTGAATCGTGTGTTCAGAAGCATGTTCGCTTCTTTTTCTTCAATGTATTATGATGCGCTAGCACGAATGTTGCGACTGGATGAAAATACAAACAACAGCAAGTCACATGAATACGTGCGGCCACATACTTCCCTCCCCACATAGAGAAGCAGCTTTGTGATGCAGCAATGCAACTGAATGACACTCTGCAACGAAACTAAACGAAACACATGTTAAACTAGGGTCCAAATGGTTCTATGTGTCGTTTCTATGGCTGCCCTGTTCAAGCAAAACTTAATGTGTCCATAAATAAGCATTAATATTTTTCATTCTTAAGATCACATGGGACTTGTTTTGGTTCCTACATAAAATCATCATTCACATTAACTCGATATTGTGTCGTGACGCTCAGCCATCCGACAGCATCCTTTTTTAGGTAGAACCGATCTTGCACAAAGACCTTCATCACGACTGCCCTACTGGGGAGGCTCCTCGCTAAAACTGGAAGGCACGAACATTTCATGGCAAATCGAACATGAACATGATAAAAACGGTTTGAAACGGATGGCTGATACCACCGCATGGCTGCGAAGCTATAGTTCAGACCTTTAATTTCATCAAGAAAATAAAAGCCACGCTGATATGCAAACAACTTAGCGTTTTGCGGCTTAACGACGCTTTCATTTGACTTCATGTAAAAAAGTATTTACCAGCCCGAAAACATCCCTTGCCGATGGCAATACAACGCCTGCGTAAAAATAAACGAAACAAAGCCAAAAGTCGAACACCAAACCTAGAAACTCGTCACTAGGCACTAGGTACTAGGCACGTCACGTCACGGCCAGTCACGAGGCGTGCCGCGGACGTCACACATCACAGGCTGGCGCTACTGAACCGTCACGAAGACGTCACGAGAAGCAGAGGCGTCACACACGACATGAGCGCATCTCGGACCACGCAAACGGCTTCGGACAGAAGCTGTGCAGACGGGAGACGGACAAGACTGGTCCGAGTTTGCTGGTCTGCTTTGTACTTCATTTATGTGACGTGCTCTGCCGTGTGTGCCTTCAAGTGTCAAAGTGACGTTCTGAAGCTAACTTGTAGCCATGGTTAGCACTCTGAAATCTGAGGAGTTCCCGTGAGGAGGTTCGTCGGCGGCTTTCAGTGATTCGGAATCAGTGGGGTAGGCAAAGATCATAAGACCAGAACATCGAGACTAAACGGCGGAAAAGCAAATTGCAGTGAGCCCACGAAAAGAGGAGTCACTAAGCGAAATTGTATAAATAAAATCTGTAAGGAAAACTGACAAGAACGACTAAAAAGCATACGAAAGATCTACTTTAAACGTGATAAACCATCGTCATCATACCGAGAAGAACGGAACACCAAAGAAGCAAAGGAAGATTTTCTAGCAGCCCTTGCTATTCACCGTCAAAATGTGTTTCCCTTCATCATCCTTCCTCCGGCGGCCTGACACAACAACAAACCTCAACGGTGTCTCTAGTCCAACATCATCATCTCACAGCACCCCCAGCATATTCGAGTCTCTCTTCAACGACTTCACCTCACCCAGTACCACTCAAACTCCTTACTCCCCTTCACGCTCTTCACCATACGACTCTTCCTCTTCCCACTACGGCATCAAATCCTGTGACTGTTCTGCGTTCGACGTCGCAGCGCTAGTGACAGGAGGAGTTGCTCTTCTAGGAGTGACCGTCTTCGTGTTCTTCCAAAACAATGCTGGAGGCGGAGGCGGAAGGGGTCGTGGCCTGTACGCGTCACCCCCATCTTTAGACTACCCGGGACCCGAACTGGCCGCGGCAGTGGTCGAGGCAGTCTGCATCTGGCAGAAACGCCAGGAGAATCACCACCAGCACCACTCTAGAAGTGCTCGAGAGTCCTCAGCAACAGCCATCCGCTTGGCGGCGACAACGCGAGCCGCTGCATCAAAGGCAAGATCACTGTTCTCTGCAGGATATGTAGGAAGCGGTGGCAGTTACAGGGACGGGCAGGGCTACAACTGTCGATGTCTTCAAGGTCTAGAAGGAGCCACAGCGGGGTTCGCTGCCATTGCCGCTCTGCTGGCGCTGTCTCTAGCTCAGGCGGCCGCGGCAAACGGCAACGGGAATGGAAACGGAAACGGCAGTGGCATCGGTAATGGCAACGGAAACAGCAATGGAAACGGAATAGGAAATGGGAATGGAATGGGCATAGGAAATGGAATGGCAAACGGAAACTGGAACAGTGATGTCATTGGCAACGGCATTGACAGTTACCATAACAACGTAGGAAACGGCGCTTGGTACGGCAACAAAAACGACAACGTCGAGGGAAACCCTTGGCAGCCTGCCAACACCTACTCGTCGTTCTCTTCAGAGAACGAGCAGTACCGTGCTCTGCATCATCTCCTTCCTGTACTGAAGCTGCTGTACGAGAAGGGAGGACAGCATGACGAACATCTCAGAGGTCAGTGTATAGCGTACCGACTGTGTCAGCTGAACCGTGCTTTTGCTGAGAAAGGTGTGCAAGCGAGAGTTGCAAGGACCAGTAAGACAACAACAGAAGATACTGCGACAGATGCAGCGGCTACAGCTAGGACAGATGCTGCCCCAGGATCGTCTACAACGTCTGTACCAAGGCCTCATCAAGTAAGCCATCAAGAAGACAAAGGATCAGCCAGAGAACCAGAGAAGGCAAAGACACAGTTGCACACAAGTGCAAGCAAGTCGGCAGTAGATATGCCAACAAAAAGAACAGCAAAGACCTCAGAAACACGTACGGAGCATTATTCTACACCACCGTCTTCAACAACTTCACCATCCAAAACACACCCAGAAGGTAGATCATCAACCAAAGAACCGCACGAAACCCGGCCAAGAGCAGGACACCCTGCATTAACAGCCGTTCGTCTAGCCAGTCTGCCGCTGTCCCATCTTTTGTCACTGGCCCATCCCGGGGCAGAGTTTGGGACGCTGTGCAGGGCGGCCGTGCGATCGTGGTCGGAAGAGAATTGTGGGCCAGTGCCGCCGGGGTGCTAGGAGGGGAGGGAGAAAAGGGAAAGTGGAATAGAAAAGGAGATCAAAGAAGGGAGAGAGGAGGGGTTCGGGCGGGCATTCAGGATTTACACAAAGCCGGATGCCAAGGAAGGGTGATAAGTGGAAAGTGTGAAAAGGTTGTAATGACATAAGGCTTTAGCGATGCTTTGTTCACCGTTACCTTCCGATGCCTTTTAGTCAATGTCGTTGTGTGTAAGTTTACTCGGCTGATGAGTGGGACATTGTCATTTCTTCAGAATAAACGGATATCGATATAATTGTTTTCGCTTTAAACTAATAAAGTACGTGAAGTGAGCACGACGACGATGACGACAAAATAAACGCATGATGAACGAAATACGAAATGTATGAAATACCTAACGTTAACTATTGTGGGAGTCGAAAAACGCATGCACTAATCGTTTTAGTCAACTAGATAAACAAGAATGAAATAGCTATCATTTAATAAACGAAACCGTCGCATATATCCCGAACCGCAACTTCACGTTACATTTAACACACTCAACAATAATGAAGCCATTCATCAAACAGTACCGCATCGATCGCCTTATACGAAGTACCGACCAAAACATCACGTAATATCTCAAACATTCCATCAAACCGCTCATTACCTCCCTATTACCCCTACACACACGCCCCCGACAACCAACGCACCATAACATCGGCACTCAAAGTGCGTTACTTGTAGCTGGGGCATGATCAACAGAGCCGAACTAGGGACAAGGTCGACCCCCTCCCCCCCCCCCCCCCAGCGCGTGCCGGTATTGTGCACTGGGCGTGTCGACCGGAAGTCGGAGCCATTGTCTGCGAGACTGACAGCGTCGCACAATATCGCGGTGCCGCCGCTGTCAGCTGTGATAATTTGGGGGTGCTCGACAGCGTATTTCCACCTGTGTTTAATTTACCTACTCGATGTGCGCAGGTGGGAGCTTTCCAGCCTAAACATCAAACTCGCTCACGCACAGCCTACGCAGTGTGCAGTGTCGAATGGATCTTATGTCAGACCAAAATACGCCCTCTATGACATCTAACCGTTTGATGGCGGTATTATGGGGCCATGAAACAATACCAGCAGTTTTGGAAGCGTCGTGAAACTGCGCACTGCACTGTAAACTGCTGTTTTACACTGGCACTTTGTCGTTGAGCATGCCATTTTGTTATAAATATTTGCAACTACTCTCCAGTTATATCCTCTCATGAAAGTGCGTTGCTTATCTTGAAGTTTGTGAACGTCACATCGACCCGGAGTAGGATGTCTGTTGTTGTATCCTAACTTTCCCACCTTACCTTTATGTTTGTGAACGTCTCATCGACCCGCAGTAGGATGTCTGTTGCATCCTAAATTTCCCACCTTACCTTTATGTTTGTGAACGTCTCATCGGCCCTCAGTAGTATGTTGGTTCCTCGCCGCTCGTCTGCCATGTCGTCGTACTTTTCATTACTGGCCCGACGAGGGAGGAACATCCTGAGAAAAGACAAGAGAGCAAAACGTAAATAAAGAAGAGGGGGTTATGCATACATGGCTAGAGAAAGGGAGAGGGGAGAGAGAGAGAGAGAGAGAGAGAGAGAGAGGGAGAGGGAGAGGGAGAGGGAGAGGGAGAGGGAGAGGGAGAGGGAGAGGGATAGGGATAGGGATAGGGAGAGGGAGAGGGAGAGGGAGAGGGAGATGGAGAAGGAGAGGGAGAGGGAGAGAAAAAAGAGAGAATGTACAGCATTGAAAGCAAAAACCGCATACCTATCTTTTTCGATTGCCAAGAATGCGATTTGGGACTACAGATCACCATTCACCTGTATGACGTGGTCCATGTGGTCCATTTTAACCCGCGCACCGACGGGGGGCGGATATCCGCCCCCCCCCCTGAGGTTTTTCGCGAATAGCGGGAAAACCGCGGCGCGTAGCGCCGCGAAATTTGGTACGACTATTCCCTCATCAATTTTACACATGGTGTGCAAGTTTGAACCTCCTACCTTTTAAGGTCAGGTCACCAGGTCACTTTGAATGACCCAACCTCAAGTCACTTTTTTGCAACTTTGTCACCGTGCCAGAGCTACAGTAGATGTCGGAGGCCTTTGAAAGTCGCAGGATGTTATTAGGTCATTAGTAGCTACAATTTGTTTATCTCGGAATTTTGATATCGGTGACCTAAGGTCGGGTCAATTTCGCGACCTCCCCATTATAAGTCAATGGGGGAAAAATCAACTCCCTGTTTTTACCACTAAAACGGGTCGGAATGGCCCATATTCCATATATGACTTCATATACGATCAACCTTCACTACCTTGAGGTCTGTTTTGCTGTTGGGCAGCTGTGAGGACATGTGACGTCATCAAAGGTCACCAAAGGTTTTTGGCCAATAACTCCGTATAGGAACAAGATACAGCCGCGTGGATGGTCTCATTGTGTTCAGCTCGTCAAGACGCATCGAATGATATACATGATGACCTCGAGGTCACGTGACCTGAGGTCAACCTTTGACCTTGACCTTTCGAGGTCAACATATATATCATTCGATGCGGATTGACAAGAGGATCACGATGATGCCCTTAGTTTGTTCCTATCTTGACTAATTCGAAAGTTATTCGAGAAAAACTCTCCATATCTAGCGCCGCCATTTTGACTTTTTCGACCCCTGTGACGTCATCTTTGACCTGACCTGAAAATGACCTTAGTAAAAATTGTAGATCTTGACCGTGCATATCCGATGCCGTTTACCGCTTGTCGCTATCTTGCTTCATTCTCGAGATCTCAGAGGGGGGGGGGGGCCGTCATCCGCCCCCCCCCCGTCGGTGCGAAGTTGGCGCAGACCCCCGTCGGTGCGCGGGTTAAAAGTGAAATGTACTGCAAAAAGGTCGCCCTTAGAATGGTTATGAAACTATAACTACGCAAATAGCCGTTAATTCATTGCCACCTAACTGCACACTGTGCTCATGGTACTTGAAGCGTTGCTAACGGACAATGGTGCAACGTTGTGGGCTCACTATCAATTAGTTGAGTCATGCTATGGAAACAGTAGTCGAGTTCGGGACTGTAGACGGTTTCTGTGATAGAAAACGGTGCCATACTTTGACTGGGCGGTTACATGTGGACTTTACAGGCAGTAAATAGATGCATAAATTTATCGTACTTCAACGCACAAAAATGGCATCGTTAATTTCTATGCATCAACCTGTGCTACGAAAGCAATGTCTGAAAGCAGTTAATGTATGAGCACACGCAGTGGTTGAAAAGTTTAGCTTATTCAACTCACAAAAATCTATTAGCACGCAGCACACACGCACTCCCAAAAACGCTGCATGGTTATTGTGTGTCGTGACGTCTGTAAATATCACGCTACCTCACTCTCATACCGCCAACAGCCTCTTTCCCCCCTCCGTCACCTCTCTCTCCACATCATACGCCAACTATTTCATAAATATGGAGCATATTGCAACAAAATTACCCGACGTTTCGTTTATTATAACTTTTTCAACCCTTGAAAAGGTTATAAAAAACGCAACTTCAGGTAATTTTTGTTGCAATATCTTGCATATTTATGAAATAATCATACGCCAAACTACGTGGAGAGTTTGGAGAATTCTCAATGGGAGGGGGATGAGGAGGGGATGGGGGCAGAGGGGGAGGGTCAGTCACGGAAGACAGACCACACATGCGTTCTGACCAAGCACCTGTGACCACCGTCCCCACAGCTATCACTGCCGAACTCCGTGTGCCAATGTCACAAGCCACGATCGGCGCCATGAGGATAGAACCGGGGGGAGGGAGGGAGGGAGGGAGGGAGGGAGGGAGGGAGGGAGGGAGGGAGAGAGAGAGAGAGAGAGAGAGAGAGAGAGAGAGAGAGAGAGAGAGAGAGAGAGAGAGAGGGGAGGGAGGGGAGAGAGAAGGGGAGGTGCAGGAAGGGAGCAGTGGGAGTGGTGCGGGGCAATGGAAACGAGGGGAGAGTCACGAAAAAGGCGTCGCAAAAGGGCCAGAGGAGGGGCCAGATGAGGGGCAGAGAGGATCACGAAGCATACGGACGGAGAGAAACCATCACAGAAAGCTGACAGGAACGGAACAGGAAGATGGGCTGCAAATGGGGAACGAAGTTAGCAGGTGGGAATGTAAGATGTTTACATCGAGAAAAACATTGCCAAATAATGACGTGAAAGTCGAGTGTGAGGGCAAAGGAAGAGGAGCTCAGGATGATTCGTGTTACATCAAATGACAACGCATCTCCAGTCATGACGGCAGCGATGGGAAAGATAAACATTCAAGCTGCTGCTCCTAAACCACGGCCTCAGTGATATGCAAACAACGATGGCGAATGGTTACATAGCGACATCGTTTACAAATTTACACACATCAGTGAAACAAACATTACAAACGAACGCGAAACAAGCCGTGAAAGCCTTAGCGCTCGAGGCTAAGGCTCGACAAGCTGTAAGTCTCTCGCCAGTCATCACGGAAGATGCAAAACAGTGCATAAAAATTGTACTATGAAAAGTTGTCCATAAGCAAGGTCGAAGATCATTGAGGCTCCAATTCAAGTGTTGCGATCTTTGAGAGTGGCATAGCCCTGCCCCCTGCCCCATAAGTCATAGGTATAGGTACCAGTGCTCCTTGTTTAGTGCGCACATCACGTCTGACTAGTGACTAGGTCATGGTCGCTGGTCACTGAATAAAACATGGGCGCAAGAAGGCCTCCTTGCAACACACCATAGAAAGTGATGCACGGTACAAAAAGAGCGAACAATTAATGTGTCGAGTTTTTTTTTTCGGACCACCGATCATACAAGAGCAACCGAATGTTACGAAGGACAAACTTCTGAGGAAGAAAGATGATTGAACTAACGGATTTCCTTATATTTGCTTTTTATACCTAAGTTTTAATAACATTGCCACGGTTCCAATTATCTTTCAAATTGTTCAGAAGTCAGAAAACAGGCAATTCATATAAATGTCGATCACCCAAAGCTAAAGGGCGGTCTCGTTCCGTACCAAAAACAGCAGCTCTTTGCCTCAGGCGACAGCCTGAACGGTCACCATCTCCAGAGTCCAGAGGTCACCAACCCTTACTAGAAACACAATGCGCTGTATAGACCGCGGAAGCATACCGGAACATGATCAAAGATCAGTACATCGAGCTAACCGCATCGACCCGGATCTTGCTGATCGTCGAGATACGAGCATTCCAGACATACCCAAAGTCATGAGACGCTGCTTGTGTTTGAAGCGAGCCAGAACGCTTAGAAAATGTTTATGACACTAAGTGCGACAGTGCTTGTTTATTCATTATTACTATTTTTACCCAAAAATACTGATTTCATGATTCAGTAACTATCAAAACCGTGTTTAATCGTAAAACAAATATAGCCATCCAACTCACCATAACCTCTCGCTTTGCCTTTCCCTCTTACTCTGTACCCTAAACGCTACTCCTTCAATATCCGCTCTCTCCTTCCAATCACACCCTCCCCCTCTCCCCCTCTCTCCTACTCCCCTTCCCACTCTTCCCCTCCCCAGACGCCCGTACGCCCGCCGGTTTTTGACTCGACTTCGGCCACGGCTTTGGCCACGGTTTTAGCCACGGCTGTGGCTTTGGCGCTCGCCCGGCTTGACGCTGGCTCGACGGCCGACAGTAGCACGGGGTGCGGCGAAGCGAGAGGGGCGGAAACACGTGGAGGGACAGAGCCAGCCGGGCCTCTGCCAACTGGGTGAGTGAGAGAGTGGGGAGAAGTGATAGAAAGACTGCTTCTTGCGCCGGTTTGTTCTGATAAATGACGTTTTTAAGTGAAACCGTTTCTTAGAATGTGTTCCTTTCCAGAGGGTAACTGCGCGTTAGGTAACAATTTGAACTCACCAAAGCCTTATTTCAATCTCTACACGCATTTTTTAGTAAGTAAATAGCAATGGTCCGGGCTGGGATTATGATGTTCCAACTCATGATGATAAGCGGGGCGGGGAATGTCCAAAATTTAAGCTTTGAGTTTGCTTTAACCGTGGTGCAAAAAATTACGCATACACTAACTTGATCTGGCTGCCACAAAGCGAAACGCAGCTAACTGAAGCTGGTCATGACGTTCCACTGCTCTACTGCTTTCCGTGTCACGAGCATTCAACTCTTGCTTGGTATCAGTAGGCAACAGCACACAGAGACGACATGAACACCTTGAATAGACACCCAAAGTCTTACAACAGACAACCACGAAGCATAAACCAGAACAAAAACTTGTCCGTATCCAAACGCGACTATGCATATGTGTTACGAAACGTTGATGCAAAACTATACGTCATCCCAAGACCCCAAGTTCAGCATAAAACACCTAACCTTCTCTGAATGGCAACGGAAGTGACAGTTTTAGGACGGGAGCTTAAGAAACACGTTTTTCCCAGCCAGGGTGACCACATAGCCTTGCTTTGTTGATGTCACAGCCTTGGATTTCGTTGATGTCACGCGAGTTTACACGTCAACACCAGCAGTGTTTTGCTAGGACGGTTCCAGTAGATAATACAAAGACTAGCTCATGAAAGCATGTCGGGGTGTGCACGAGTATAGACTGTAGAAAGACCACGAATTAGTCTGTAGCAATTAGTCTATCATTTTCTTCGGTTGGCAAGCGGAATTTAAGGCAGAATTCCCTGATACCTGTATCCAATTGCACCGATACAATCTAGCATTGGTGCAATTGGATATATCCAATGTGTCTAGATCCGCTCACATCACATTTCCCAGAGATGAGGCTGGTAAACAACAAACCGGTTTTGAGCTGTTAGCGCTTTGTGTTGGCGGAATAGCTAAGAACGGTTGTTATGTTCATTGTTCAGTCCAATACACGTGACACATTCCAAAAAGTGTCCTTGCTTTAACTTCGCCTAGTCTTGCGTAAATCAATGCGTAACCAAACAGTATCTACGAAGATAATCAAAACCTGGGAGTGTTTCAATATAAATTGCGATCAAATTTGACCACTCCCCTGCCTCCTTTCCGCCTCGAACATGCCACTTGGCTTCTCAGCCATGAGCCAAAGCGCTGCGAGTTCGCAAGTTCAACACACCAAAATAGACACCGGCACGCAGCTTCTCCAAGAGCCTAAGCTCTTCCTCACAACACCAAAATCAACAGCACATTCTTCCTCTAGTCAAATCACAAGTCAGCACACAAGTCATCCTCGTAGCATGCTTTTCAGCGTCTTCCTCTTTCCTGAACAGCTCTACACGTGGTTCCCGACGCCCGCACCGCACACCCGCACGTTCAAGGTCAAGGTCACTGTGAGCGCGCTTTTGGGAGGCGCGCCAGGCTGGAGGGTGGGCGTGGGGATGCCGTGAGAGGTTCATGGCCGGTCGTCTTCGGAAACGGGTCTCCTACGGCGTCAAAGACCCAGTGGAAAATTAGGATCGATTGGAAATTGGCTGTAATGGAGGCCGGACAGTGTGAGAACTGATGCGTCAGCACATAGTTGTGATGAAGTAGATGGGGTGGGCGTGTGTAGGACGTTACAATTTAAAAAGAAGTTGAAGACATAAGCAGCTTCAAATCCAACTCCAAATTCAAGCCGCAGATTTGAACGCCTTGACACAGACCAACTGTACTCCATGCCAATTAAATATAAACAAATATGTGGTGACTAAACGAAACAGACTACCAAAATGAGGAATAAATAACTGATTACGGCCGCAGTCATTTTCCCCAAAGCCCCCCCCCCCCCAAAGTGGCTCGTGCCTGCTAATACACAGAACCTAAAACACTATCTTCTTGGTTTAAGACACTCAGAAATTATCCCATACCATATGATTGCCTTATAATGCCTATACTGCTAATGCTGACTATTCCTTTCTTACAGGCATTGCTGGCCCGGGCGAGCAGAAATCTGAGAGTGTGAATCTGCTGTAAAGCCATCTTACAACTCACTGCCAGACAAGCGCGTGATAGAAAAAGACACCAGCATGAGACTCAGGTGAGTAAAAAAAAACTCACGCAACGGTAAGCTGTATACCATTTATTCTCATTACTTTTTCAGAATCAGGTTTATCAAGTGTAACATTTTGGTGATTCAGAGATAAAAATCTAGGACCGCAAACGAATTTAGTTATAATCGAAAAATTTGGATAGCACCTAATACAGTATGAACTGCAATCGACCAATGTTTGGTGGTACAGCGACCGACACTCGCCTTAAGACAAATTACGAGTATATATAGCTTTTCGCCGAATTTAACAATGACAGAATCATGCGTAGGTACTAAAGCTGCCAACCGATTCAAACAGGTTTTGTCTGAACCTCAATGAACATCCACAATACAAAGTGTACCATACCCTGTCGGCCGTCAACATTTGATTTTTTTTCGTTATCAGGCTAAACAAAACACCTTTTCAGGTGATCCCGGAACGCTGTATCATTCCTTTTACTAGTGTGTTTTGGATCAAACCCATTCCGCATACCCCAATCATAAAGTTGCCATTCAATGCATTGCCGCATTGACGAGACGGATAAAAGACGCGTTGCCTTTTGGCCAGAACCCAAGCCTAGTAAATGAAGCGGAAGAGGACAACTGGTATGCGCTATTTGCTGTGCCATTTCCATGCCTGAACGCTCCCCTTTTTGTTGCAAAAAAGCGGGGCTGATGCTGTCACTTTTGTAGTGACAATGACGCACCGATGTTACTCCGAGGTCATGTAGTCTGTTTATCGTTAGACGATAGAAAGCTTGCGTTGCCCACCGTACATTCAGACGGACAAACTCGAACACGAGAAATTAATTCTTATCCATCTCACCCCAGAATCTCTAACGTTATTTTTCTCTTTCCACAGCCACCTCGCACCACTGTGCGTTCTTCTCTGCCTCACCACGCCATCTGCCAAGGCCGTCAAATACTTCTGGCAGCTCTCTGACGTTCATGTCGACGGTGACTACACTGCCACTGCCGACCCGAAGGCCTGGTGTCACTCCGACACGACCGGCGCGGCGCGAGAAGAGTGGTTTGGCCAAATCGGCTGCGGCCTTCCGTGGCGCACAGTGGAGTCGGCCGTGGACTTCATGAAACGTCACATAGGAAGCCCCGAGGCGATCCTTTGGACGGGTGATACAGCTCCTCACTGGCCCTACACAGATTGGTCGGAAGTGTTCCCCAAGCTGCGACGCGTGAGCTCGATGCTACGTAATGCGTTCCCCGATGCGCAGATTCTTCCGGCGATTGGGAACCACGATGCGTATCCGAGTGATCAGTTTCCTGACGACAACGGAACGTACTACCAGGAGTATCTCGAGCGAAGCGGTTGGGGAGAGCTGCTTCCAGAGGAAGCCCGCCGCACCTTCCGTCGCGGAGGTTTCTATGCCGTGGATGTGGGCGAGTATCGCGTCATCGTCCTGAACACTGCGCTTTACTACACTCGCAACAAGAAAGTTAGCGAGGCGGGAGATGACCCCACTGGTCAGATCGCCTGGCTGGCGGAGGAACTGAAGACCAGAAAACCGACCATCGTCACCGCGCATCTGTCTCCCGGCTTCCCGCACTGGAGTATCTACACGCCGAACCTCTACACCAACTACAACTACAAGCTGCACAAGGAGCTGAACCGTGTCGGTACTCTTGAGCAGCGTATCGCTAACATCTTCGGCCACGAGCACATCGACACCTTCCAGAACGTCTATCGCACCGACTTGCCGTTTGAGAAGCACACGTACGCTCTCAACACCTACTTCATGGCACCGGCCCTGATGCCTGGCACACTTGACCAGCGCATCAACCCCAGCGTCCGACTGTACGCCCTTCTTCCGGACAAGCTCAATGACTACGTCCAGTTCCACTTCAACCTCGACGCTGCCAACAAGGCCCATCGCGAAAACCCCACCAGCGTGGATGACTCCAAGTTCTGGAACGTTACGTACCGCCTTCGCGATGCGTACGGTCTCCCTGACGCCAACACACGCTCCATGCATCTCCTCTTCAAGGAGATCAAGGAGGATGACAGCAAGTTCCGCAAGTACTGGAATTTCAACGACGGGCTGCATGGCGATGCGCCCGCTTGCAACGCGACGTGCAAGAAGCAGCGTCTTTGCCAGATGAGTGCCCAGGTGCATCAGCAGATGACCGACTGCCTCAATGGCTCTGGTCAGATGGTGGCCTCGCTGGTGCTTGTGGCGATCACTGCTGCTGCCGCACGAGTCTTTGGCTAGATGACTGTGGGTGCCGAGTTAAATTGGAGGGAATGGTGTTGTTGCCCGCTGGTGTGGGGAAGTCCCAGCGGTTGAGAGGTGGAATGAACAGAAACGTGCGACGCGTTACTGGTGTGTTTTGGTGAAAAGCGTCTGTAAAAAAGATCAGCGTGGGAAGAGGAAGAAATCAATTCCGCAGTAACAAACGTCCCAGCTAACGCAGTCGGTCTCGATGAGAATCTCAAAGGGTGGAAAACTTCCAAGGGGTGTGCCCTTAATGCTAACTGCCGATCGATTAGAAGGAACCGAAAGTCGCCTCCGAAAAGCCCAGTCGATGTTGATGATGGGGCCGAAATCGAAAAGGGCGCCATGGCGAGGGTGATTGCAATTAATTGCGACAGTATGTTATCGTTGACTGACTCTGCCTAACCTCATAGTCGTGCCCTGAATAAAAAGTTTAGCACGTTCAGCTTCTGTGCTTCTTAAGCGATGCTTGGTGTTTCCTTGTGTGACAATAGCGGAAATTCATGAATTATGTATTATTATTAAGTCGCGTAACGCGCCGCTTTTGATGACGTGTATTCATGTGTATTGCACACTTAATCGTGGCACCGCAACCTCATTGTTGCCAGGCTTCTGTCACCCTGCAATGAAGTCATTTATATGAGCCAACGGTGCACAGTTCACAAGCACAGTAGCTTGGCAATCTGCCAAAAAGTAATGCGCCGCTTTTCCATGAATGCCCGAACCACAGTGCTAGATGCGTTGAAACGTATGCTGCTCACCTGGTAAAGCACTCAGCTCAATGCTATCGTTGCTCTCTTCCGCCCATTGGTGTATTCTAGAAACTCAGTCTTGTGCTTAAGAATGTGTATCGAAATTGTTATCAGCGTACATGACCTTTAGCAACCAGCCAAGACTAGACGAGGAGCTTTTCATAGAGGTTGATTTTGCAGTGTTGTGTGCATTTAACAATGGGTCACCTCAAACGCTTCGTTGTTTGAGTGCACTGAATCGGAAGCAAACGTCGTCACATGCTGCACGCTTTGTTCATAGATAGACAGCGACTGACAGTTTTCATGTGCATTGTACAAACCCTTGGCCATGTGACGAAAATACATGAACAAACCAGACATCGGTATTTAGACATGGATGGACGATGAAAAGAAATGATTGATTTGGACGTGCCTGGTTCGATACGACATGAACATCAATGGTTTTGAATGTCTGACTGACGTCACTCAGCCTGAGCCAGCCAGGAGGTCATACATGACTGACATCATAAACTATGGTAACTTGTCTGGAAGGTGCTCAGAGTGTAACGTAAAGACACCGGAATCGTTTTCATGCGCTTTATTTAAATTTTCATAAATAGTTCGTGCCATGCCTCCAATTAATTTAGTTTGAACTTATAATATATAATTGGCTGCACAGTGCACACTCTAACCGCACATACATGATACACAATGGTAAATCACTGCATATCCTTTCACGGAAAACAAACGATAAACTGATGAAAAGATGAGGAAACAGATGAATGGAGATACCTAATAAACCGATACCAGCGGGTGTACCTTTGCGATATCGGACTTCAATGTTATTCACTATTGTCATGTTAAGGATTTATATTTTGAAATACAGCAGTGTTGTATTCCTGCTCGATTGCTAACATTTGTGCTATGGTAACTAGCGAGTAGCGACATCTCTGGACGCTGCAGTCAAACAGCATACAGATGTCACCACTAAACCTCGTTCACTAAACCAATGGAGGTCCACAACCAGACTCACCCCCACTTATAACAGTTAACACACCCCTTAACCCTCTAATTCTCCTCCCTCCCTCCCTCTACCCGGCACACTCACCACTCTGTCCTGGCGTGGCTCTCTCTCTCCCCTCTCTCTCTCTCTCTCCTCCTCTCTCTCTCTCTCTCTCTCTCTCGCTCTCTCTCTCTCTCTCTCTTTCTCTCTCTCTCTCTCTTCTCTCTCTCTCTCTTTCTCTCTCTCCTC
>NW_024883225.1:0-114548 GCF_019059575.1 Amphibalanus amphitrite
CTCTCTCTCTCTCTCTCTCTCTCTCTCTCTCTCTCTCTCTCTCTCTTTCCTCTTCCGATGCATATGATCAGTAGGACTTAGTATGCTTGTGGCTTGTTTGGGTTACTTCGTTTGTCCATCCCCCCCCCTCCTCCCGATTTACCGTCCCCGTACTGAAGGGCCATCTGATTACATTCCTTCTCTGTATCCCAGCGCGCATTATGGCAGTATTACATGGGCACGTGCGCAGGAGGGGGTGGTATGTCGGCATCTCCAAGATCCAGAGAGGTCAGTGACATGTCACAGGGACGGTTCGCTAACGTGCCGAGGATGGACAGAGGACTGAAATGGTCCAGGAAAGGATTCTGTCGCTCGCAGTTTAATTAGCTTGTATGTAGTGCGAGCTTAATCTTCGAGGGTCGTCGCGGTATCTGAATTAAAACGGTGAATGTTTTTCAGCAAGTGTGCTGGGGTGGTAGTGTAGAGTCCTAATTGCTTTTTGATATCACCTGCTTTTGTGGGGAAATGTGTATTTGTTTTGAAATGGCCCGCTGGAAATTAATGTGTCATTAAGTGTCAGATGTGAATAAAACGGACATGTTATTCTAATGAGTTTGTTATCTAGCCATCTTATCGGGAAGTGTTGTCACAAACACGCGAAGACTCGTTTTGATAATCGTCGGTCACTCGTGGTCTAAATAGGACACGCCACAACTGATACCAGATGCAGCTACTTTTAAGGCATTGGGTCCTTCTAAAACAAGAAAAGAAAAAACGGCACGTCGCACTTGCAGTGATTCAACATGAAATTCTAATACCATATACTCTTTCAGGCTGACGTCGACAATCATTAGCACTGTACTGTCAATTAAAATGCATTCGCCTAGTCATAATACTTAACGATAATTAAATGTCGGTTAGCACTTAACGATACATTTTCAAACTGACCACTCTTTGGACATGACCCGACATGAACCGGAACGGGTTCCGTTTCCCATCGGTCCAATGTTTGACCACTCTGTGACAGTTTTTGTCGGACCACTCTCAGTAGCGTCTGATGAGTGTAAGATTGTACCGCGCCCACCTGCGTCCCCCTCCCCTCCCCTGAGAGGGGCAGATCACCGTTACACCCATCACCCGTCGCTATCGGTGACAATCGGGCCACGCGTATCTGTCACGTACGACGAAGGCGGGTGGACAGACACGGGGCCGATTTATGACATGTCGGGTCGATAGCGAGACGCACCTGTTCATATAGCGAACGGACGCCGTCCTCGAATTGGAGTGTGAGATGGAGATGCACCGTTAGGTTCAGTGGATGCATTAGGGTTTTCTATTCATATCCGTCTGTAATGAAGAGATTTGACAATTATAAGACGAATGACGTGAAAGAGACACTGACCGTTAAACGTTTGCTACCTTTACCGGGTTCTTTAGTGCATGAATGTTTGTGAGACATTTCGATCTGCATAGGGAATCTTATCGCATTGATCAATATTCATAGCATTCGTTTAAATAAAATATACACATTTGATAATGCCTTCAAAGCTGGAACAATGAAAGGCGGACACGCATGGATTTATGATATATCAGCACTTGTCGCTGGCACGTGTGACATGGTGAAGTGAGGAACACAGCCTGAGGACACTGGAAATAACTTGTCTGCGGGGTAAAATCATATCCCATTGTTTCATCTGGTGAACAACCGATTGTCTGAGAACTCCGTAAGTCAGTCCCCTTATCAACTGAGGAAACTTCTCAGCTGGATCTCCGTCCCGGTCTCGTGTCTCTAGCCAATGTTTCTCAGATATGGAGCTCCGTTTCCGGTCCGTGAGAGGCCGACTGCAGGCTGGCAGTGTGTAGCACAAATGTCGCTATGGCATGGCACACGCTTGGACAGTCCCGTGCCCGATTTTCCGGCTAGATGGTCGGCTCTGGTGAGATGGGGACGGAACTTCCTGCGCTGAGTAAGAAAGACACTGGAGTGTGCGTTAGCTCAGGGCGGTGCAATTACGGTGTGATAATAGTTACTGGGAAAGAGAGGGAGAAAAGGGAGGAAAAGAGGAAACAGGACACAAAGACGCCGAAAGAGAGAGAGAGAGAGAGAGAGAGAGAGAGAGAGAGAGAGAGAGAGAGAGAGGAGAGAGAGAGAGAGAGAGAGAGAGAGAGAGAGAGAGAGAGAGAGAGAGAGAGAGAGAGAGAGAGAGAGCACAGAGGGCACCGTGACACATATGAATCAGTCTATCACGTTCCATCAAGGAAAGGGATGACTCAAGAATATCTCCGAATGAAAACCGCGCCGATTTATATCAGTCACACGAGGACAGCTGTCACTTCAGAGCGCTGTCGCCGATGACGCATGAAATGTGAACTCCTGTCGCCAAGGCGTGCGCCGGCGATTCCCACGCTGTTGGTGGAGGACCGTTTCGTGTCTAGTCAGGTGTTTACAGCGTGAAAGAGACAGCGTCATTCACTTGGCGAGCACAAAAAGTGTGCCGGACTGAACAATCAATTGACATGAGAGACACTGATAAAACTGGCGCTAACGACAAATCCACTCGCTGTTGTTTGCACGACACGCTAAGTTGACGACAAAAACTTGTGTACGAGCCTTCTTCACGACACAATTGACATGGTAACATTCATTTATGGCTACGTGAGCCGATTTGAGTTTCAAGCGGCAAACAATATCGGCGCTGGAAGCTGTCGGCTTAACGTTAGCACAAGCAGCCTCATCCAGTGTTCTCCTCTGGCCAGTGGACTGGCCACCCAGCGTCTTGTGCCGCCGTCCCCGTCCCGGCGCCCGATGACGGCCCCCGTGCGCTGATGACTGCCCTGCGCCCTACCGCCGCCCGCCAGCTGTCACCGCCGGTCGGCCGGCAGACGGCAGCCGCCGGACGACCGGCTCTGCACGTGCTAACTCACCATCCGTCGCCGGAGGCACACGCAGTATGTCACCTGACGACCAGCCACCGGCTCTGAGCGGCGGGCGGCGGCTCTGAACGTCCGCCCAGGGCGCCAGTGAGCAGCGTGAAGGGTATAATTGGCAGGCGCTGCTGTAAAGGATGGCCTCAGTACGTTGAAGCTACCGGGCGCGCCGACCTTAAATAAGACTCGTTTACTGCTTAATAATGGCACAGCCGGGGTATGTTAGTTGTGGTGGGGTTTTAATTCTGGAGGAAACGCGTGTCAGATGTAAGGTATTGTTAATAAGGGGTTGGGCTTGAGGCCGAAGTGAGAGACTTGCTGTAACTACGGAAGCTATTCGCTGCTGGATTTCAGCGCACTTAACGTGCCGGGAAATTTAACTATTCTTCATCAGAAGCGGTGGTGACTCGTGAGCGAGTGAAAGTCGCACTGGCATATTCTTCTTTTCCGAGATAAGAACTATTTTTCTTAAACAGAATAATGCAGTGTCAGCTTTATTTTTCTATTTTGTCTTAACATATGAAATGTCAGTTTTTTGGCATCAAAACGTCAATTGCTTTGATCCCCTCACAGCGTAACTTGATTTCAAACTCACAGTGAGGCTTAAAAAAGACCATAACTCTCCAGCAGTCATTCACAAAGCCCGAGCCCTGCATTACCTCGTGGCGCTTGGCGACGGTAAGGTGTTTCGCCGCGTGCTCTATAATTACAGGATGTTACACAGCGGCTTTCTTTGGGCGGAAAGCCACCGCTTTCTTCCAGCTCTGTTGGGGACGGCAGTTTGTTAGCTGTGTGACACCGTGACAGACGGGAGACCTTCCACGGAAGTCATGGAATGATGAGAGTCACGGAAGAAGAATCACGGACCGTGAGCAAGTCACGAAGGACAATTCACGGACGAGTCACGGCCAGGAGGACGATCTGAATCGTCACACTAAAACACGGTGACGTAGACCGGTGATAAATTCTGGTACTCCGAAACTGTCGGCGGCGGCGGCTCTGTCTAGGTCGTGTTGTGTAAACGCGGTGCCGGGCGGATCAGGATCAGGGCCGCCAGCCGGCTGACGGACGGCCTGTGAGTGTGCACTGTGCACGCCACGCAGCGCAGCAGTTACCACTGCTCGATGCGGGCACGCACAATGCCCGCCGGCGGATGGGAGAGACTGGGCAGCGCGGTGGAGCAATGGCAAAGAGGTGACTAAAGGACCTTGCATTTATTTGGCTACGTAGTACATATGAATGAAAGGACATGTTTCACGGGAAGAGGAAAGTCACATGAGTGACTTGCGTGATGAATGACTTTCATTCCACCACACATATGTCATCCCATAAGGCGAGGGAGCACAGCATTCTGTACTACATGATAGATAATGGTAATGACACTCGGCAAATTCATTTGTCATGCCCCAATTCACATCGTTCAAAGTCGACACTGCGACCACAGCAGCGCTGCAATGTGCAGACACCAGCCGGAAAGGCGCTAAACTAACGGAAGCGTGGCGCGGTCGGACGCGCAGCTCACCCCGTGACCTGAGGTCAAACGGTGACCATTGCGACACCAGCGCGCGGGCCAATTCCGCCCGGGCCCAGCGTAGCCGGCGCCCGAAACACAGGGTGGTTGATTTCTATTTTAAGATATGAGATGTCATGTGGGAAGCTTTAGGTCCAAAACTAGGTTTAGTGCCTGAGGTGGGTCGGATGGTTTTGCAACAGGGACAATTTATGACGGAAGGTCATGGAAGAGTGATGCTTAAGAAACTATGGTTCTCTGTGTTTTAAATAGTTCTGTCACATCACTTATAATGCTCCCATGATTAAATCAGGATATTGTTGCATTCTATGCCTCAATATCAACGTCCTGTGCTTCAGAAGTTGAGCTTTCCCTGCTTGTGTTCGTGCTATGTTCGTATTTATTTGTGACAGCAATGGCATTGCGTCAGTGGGAAACCGCAGTGCTCCAGCCATGTTGCAGACCAACGCGCATGTTGCACATGTCGTGTTCAGCTGTTGCACTGCTATGTTGACCACCCCCGCTGGTCCTGTCTCACGCGGCGTCCTTTGGTTCGTGAAGTGTCCGCTCCAGTTCGTGACCTGGCCCATTGTCGTGCCTGTTCTCTGGCTCGCTGTTCTCCTGTTCTCGGCACAGCAGGAGGCTGAAGACGGTGGGGAGCCCAGGTTAACTGCCCCTGAGTACATGTGTCCTGTGAATTCTCGGACTGTGGTCGTGTGCGGACTGGAGAGGTGACCTGTCACAGCTGTGATGGCTGTGACGGCTGTGACACAGCGTGGCATATTGTTACTGCCTTACACCATGCCTCTTTGGGGATGGCTAGCTTTATTGCCGCACTACTTAGTTGCATAACTCCAGCCCAGCGCATCCACCTTCTAGCTGGACAAATCGTTTGATCTTTCCGAGTTTCTGTCATTTGATGGTTGTACTCGAATTAACCCGCGCCCTGCTGGGGGGGTGTTTGAACACCCCCCTTGTGGTTTTTCGCGAATATCTCAAAAACGGCGGCGCGGAGCGCCGCCGTTTTTGGTACACCTTATCATACATCAATTCTACACATGTTGTGAAAATTTCAGACCAAGGTCATTCAAGGTCAGGTCACCAGGTCACTTGAAGTGACCTCACCTCATAAAAACTTTCAATGTCTGTCATAGCTACACCGAGTGACCGATCGCTTTGAAACTTTCAGCGATTGCTAAGAGCAATAGCATGTACAAAATGTATATCTCAGAATTTTGATATCGATGACCTAACGTCAGGTCAATTTTGCGACCTCCCCATTATAAGTCAATGGGAGAAAATTGAAATGCGCCTCTTTTGGATGAAAGACATTATACACACTCCCAAACACCGAATTACAAGTGGTTTAGACACACTGAACTTGAAAATGGTGTCCGTGACCCTTGTTTATGCCCTGAGGTCATCTTAGGTCACGAATGGTATCTAACAGTTTTTCGCAAATAACTTTTGATAGAGGCATGCTAGAGCGATGAAAACGCCTTAGATGTGTTCAGCTCGACGATACGGATCGACTGATATGCAACATGACCCTTTCCGGTCAGGTCATGACCTTGACCTGAGGTCAAATTTTCAAGTTGACCTTTCAAGGTCAAGTTATAGTTCATTCGATGCGTCTTGACGAGAGGAACACGATGCCGGTAAAAGTAAGCTCGTACAAGGCTTGGGTCAAAAGTTATTGCAGAAAAACTGTTTTCGAAAATATCGGCTATTTTTGCAGTTTTTGCCCCCTGCAGGCAAAACCGTTGACCTTAGGTCAAATCTGAGAGAATTACTCAGAAAGGGCGTTAATAGGGCTATCGAATGCGCTTTTCCGCAGCGCTGTAACTCTATTGGTTCCCGAGTTATGCGTTGGCTTCTTGGAAATTTTCGACATTCGACCTGGAAATCGGCGAAATTTTGCCTTTAATGACCTCTGGTGACCTGACCTTTGACCTGACCAAAAAATTGACCGAAGTGATTTCGTCATTATTTTTTACGCTCTTTCGAACGCCGCCTTCCGCGTATCGCTACGTGGCCCAGGAGCCGAGTTACAAGGGGGGGTGTTCAAACACCCCCCCCCCCCAGCAGGGCGTGGAAATCCAGGACCCCCAGCAGGGCGCGGGTTAATGGATCCCACCTGCCACCCTAGAACCACGAATGTATTCCGTGCACCAGAGCACCGCCCAAGTAGCACTTAGCACGATGGAAGATGCCGCCCAAGCAACACACTTGATATCAATGCTAGTTGTGTCGTGCCAAACTGCTCGTCATTTCTTCGTCTCTGCCCTAGTTTCTTTCCCGCCCACACATGCACCGTCACGGTGCAGTTTTTATACACACGACGTTTATCCAATACTGGCCATATACTGCCACTGTTCTGCCCCCCTGCCTAATGATGATGGCTCGCCACGCGACCTAATTTTTCGACCGTACACTGCAGGGCTGCGGCCTTTTGTTTTAGTGACGCTGACTGATGGGTTGAGTGCTCGCCGGTCAACCGTCTCGGGGGACACGAAATCACTTGGAAATGGAGTGTGTAGAGTGCAGACCTTATGTATAAAGGCCGGCCTGGTCCACTCAGCTAAGGGCACTTGGACGTTACATGAATGCCACGGTACATTAATTTCGTGGGCATTGCCGGCAGGCTTAATTTACCCTAAATGATTGCAGGACATGCCCTTTAAGCCGGATATTCGAGCATATTGCGCGGATTGAAAGCTATTCAGCTAAGTGGGGCCGTTTAACTCACACCAAACCATCCAGGATTTCATAAAGCTGGCAGCTGCGCACCGTGGTTTGACTGTGATTTTTTTAAGCGTGTGCTCCTCGGTCAGCTATTGATAAGTTTAACCCTCCCCTTTCCACCGCACGCACTATCGTTCATCGTGTTTTTAAGCGAATTTCTCTCCCCACAGGATGCACAGTGGGCGATCCGGCCGGTGTAGCCTCGCGAAACCTATCGGCATTCATACCTAACATCCATGTTTTTGAAGCTATAACCACAATATTTAGGAGCAACCTTCTTGAATATCCAATGAGCATATGTTTTAAATAAGGACTATCTCTTATAGGATTTGTGCTCTGTGGCGAGCTTGCAATTTGCCTAATTGCTGCTCAAATAACGCATGAATACTTTTGAGGGTAGGTCGAAATTTATGACGATATGAGCTGGGTAGGACATTGAAATGGTGTGTACTTCCGTAGAAAATTGCTTCCAAACCAATTTTTTATTCAAACAATTATGCCCTATCAATTTATACATATCATGAAACAGCGTAAATCTCGCCCGGCAAGGCCCCATTTTATAACGTGACCCAAGCAGCGGGTTTGGTTTTTGGTAACTAACTTCGCAAAAAATGGCCGCAGAACCACGATTTTGACATCGTCGTGTTCGCCTTGTTCAGGCGCGTCGAATGGTATACTTTTGTTCAGGTGAGACCACCGTAAGGTCAGCCTGACCTTGACCTCGAGTCAAGGTCAGGTCAGAGGTCTTCAAATCACGAAGTTGGTCGAAGGAGGTCATATCGCATATCATTCGATTCGGCAGGTCTTCCGGAGTCCATTGGTGACCTTGTCGACTCTCTAGCTCAATTTGATCGGGAGTTATTGACGAAAAACTCGTATGACCCTAGTGACGTCATAAATGACGCCATGCAAGGTCAAAAATGCAAAAATGCAGCATCAGATCTTGCAAGGAGTGCATGAAGTAACGATTCCATGTACTTGAGACAATTGAATATCATTCCTGGCGCCAAAATAACAGTTTTCATATTTCCCCATTGACTTATAGGTGAGGTCACGTGACCAGCCTGACTTTAAGTGACATTTAGGAAAAATCTGAGATATACAAGTTGTAAGAACTCTGAAGGACAATAAGTCCTGCAAGTCTCACCTCCCTGTGAAAGTTACTCTGGCACTGAGAGCGTTGCAAGGTTGCGACATCTGAGGATCGTGCAGAGGTTCATTTATGACGTCATAGGTCAGTGACCTGACCTGACTTGAAAGTGCGGTTGGTGTCACAAGATCCAGCGTGCATCAAAGGTCAGGTATGCCAGGTTGCAGCTCTCTATTGCCAGGGTGTTTTGAGCTATCGCGAAAACATCCTTTGGGGCATTTACCACTTGTGCTCAAGTGCACCAAGCCACGGCCAACCCTTAGAAGAAAAAAGTGTCTGGATGCCAGGGCTGCAAGTGGCTGCAAATTTTCACAGGCTTCCCTAATAGATAGTGTCTTAGTGCATGCGATACAGCATTATTCTTCGTTCATCCTCGTAAAACTTTTTTTGCTGGGCTTGGTTAATTCAGTGAACGTAATGTTCGGCGGTAGAAAAAAATATATAAAAAGTTAACCTAATTATAAGACATTTTAAACTGATTTTGTCTACTTGCTTTCTATGGCGGAATCGTCTAAACATCTAAATTTCACTTTCCATGCAAAATGGATGCTCAACACCTAGCAATTTCATCGTTCCGCAAAATATTCAAAGAGCGAAAAATCGGCTGTGATTATCCCCCTTTTGAAGTGTTACGGAAGGCTGTCTTTAACGATACTTTTGTCTACGAAAAAATGTCTTCTGAGCCATGCAAATGCACTAATCGTAATCTTTGATGAATTTTCTGTCGACTAGTATGCGTTGTTTTCCAATTTTCGGAAAAAAGTGTCTTTGAGGTTTCGCGAGGCTAGACCGGCCCGATCGCCTACTGTGGGATGACCAAGTGCCATCAAAACGCTAGTTTCCAAGTTCATGTCCCCACGACCTCCCCAAACGTCACCTCCCGCCGTGCCCCGCTGCCATATGGCCCACCCCCTTTCAGGATCATCGCACGTGCCTCACAACCCCCTCCCCCCCCCAACTGTACCCATGCCCTGCCCTGAGGGTCTGCCCCCACGGATCACCAAGCGCCGGCGCCCGCCATCGCCCATAATTGACGGCCGTATTGACCAATTACCCAATTATGGAGCAGTCAGGCGCCGTTCGGCTGCCGTCTTGATATGGGCCCACGACGGGCGCTGGCTAAGTCGGCCTTTATAGACCTGATGTGGCACTGAGGGACGCGATCGTAAAACAAAACTCGACGTCTGTTCAGTTCAGCTATGCAGAGCACCTCAGCAGAAGAATGCAAGCTTAACTTTGCAATTGCCTCTGACTCGTAAAGTTGAGCGGTTTCTTCAGCCCTCTATGGTTGTAAACTGGTAAATGATTGTCGTTAAATGTTGTGCCAAGTTGTAAACAGACATGTATTTCCGTAACTTGCGGCAAATTGAGGGTTTTAAGAAAAATCTAGGCTAATTTCTTAGACTAAATATATTGCCATTTCCCTTCCAGCTCAAAGTTACAACCTTGAGGATAATCGATTACAGGTTACATAATAACTCTCGGAAATAGTTTAAACTTGACGACACATAAAAGTATAGCCCACGGGCTACGACCTAGCGACATACCGTGGTTCACAAACCACGCACTCAGGTGAACTAGCGTGACCAAGCTTTTATAGAACACCGTCATTGAACTATAGATTTGGTAAATTGGAGTGCTCTGCAATTTGTCATATTGGGCATGTCAAGGTAAAAGACAGCTCTTTTCGAACGAAATGTTTTAGAGTATGTTCAATAACAATTAAAAACCCCATGCTCAGGCAGCGTATATCCTGCAGATACGAGTATTTGCTTTCAATAAGTTATTTTCTGCCTCACCGCAAATCAATGCTTTGAGCTAACGTTTCCGATTTTAAATATGAACACGATACAGTATTGATGCTCATTTTAGGAACAGGAATAGCTGTTGACTTGGCAAACACCATACAATATACAAAGGCATTTACGAAGCACTTACTGCGGCACGCCATCTGCTAGGCAGCAATGGAATGCCGCTTAGAAATCAGGCGTCAGGTTCAGGCAGATTATTTCAGAAATTGCAGATATGTCCTTACAGAAGAAATGAAACTAAAAGTTAACATTTTTTAGGCATTTAAGCAAAAACCCATGGCTAGATTCACGAACTACTGTATTGGCTTGAACGTTGGCAAGTGAACGAGTGCGTTCCTGGGTCGGGTGTGTCAGAACGATAGGGAGAGAGAGAGAGAGAGAGAGAGAGAGAGAGAGAGAGAGAGAGAGAGAGAGAGAGAGAGAGAGAGAGAGAGAGAGAGAGAGAGAGAGAGAGAAAGAGAGAGAGAGAGAGAGAGATAGAGAGAGAGAGAGAGATCCGGCGGAACTAATTACGCCCCACCCATCAGGGTCATATTGCAGTGGGTCTCCCCTCTGCTCCCTCGCCCTCTCCCTCATCCCTCGCCCTCTCCCTCATCCCTCGCTCCTCTCCATCTCCCCATCTCGTTTGGTGCGCGTGGCCCGCCGCCTCTCGCCCCCAGCGGGGTCAGAGTGCGCGTGCCGACGCAGCTTTGATGTTCCGCCGGCGAGTTGTTTATGGCGTTTGTTTTGCGGTATCATCGTGTGGCGCTCCCCTCTGAGAGTCGGAGGGCCTGTCGGGACCCGGCGCGCCGCCCCGTTACCGCCCTGACGGAGCACATGTGGCAGGGCGACCCTGCTCCGGAGTCGGGCCCGTCACCGTCGCACCGCCAGCACCCACAGAGCGGCCAGACGCGCGTCACGCGTTTCCGATGCAAATCCGTGACATTCCACGGACCGGCGCGGTTGGTGCGGAGGTCAGCGGACGGCTGTGACCCTCCCCGCGTCTTGGCGACCGTCTCGCAGCTGAGACACGCGTCCCGACATATTTGTTTTCGGGACGCCGGATGCTACTCGACTTGTTGTCCTTTGGAAATTAAGCGCGCCTTGTGTCGGCCGGCTGGCGGGCTGACATTCCAGCCCGTGTTTCGTCCGGCAGCCGGTCTCCCCGGCTCCGCTGTCTCTGCCGCAGCCTATCGCCGCCAATCGACGAACTATGAGGTGTCCTCAGGAGTGGGCTGACACGTGCTTTTGACCGGCGCATTCCTCAATCCTTTGAGCAACTCGTTAGCGTCCCGGACCGCGGGCCGAGCCGCGTAGGCTGCGCAGCGCTCATTGTGTAACAGTGTCATCCGACTCAATGGTAACGTTATGGATACAGATTCCTGGCCGCGCCGCCTGCGACTAATCGATTGCCAAGCGCCGCCACTGAAAGGGGTCCAGAAACTCGAGTCAGCCGCGCTCAATGAGAGCGGCCGGCAAAAATCGTCTAGATGGATGGCGCTGTGGTCAGCTGATCCTCAGCGCGGCGAGTGTGGCGCGTTTTTGCGGCGCAGACGGCGAATGCGCCGTCGTCCGGTCGGCTTTGGACCACTGGCTCGGCTGCTTTCAGCTAAAGTCGTGATAAATGAAAGGAAAATGTTGTGACATCATTAGTTTATGAGTGCGCGGCGCGGCGGCAGCTCCGTCGCTCTGCTGTCGGGACGGGATTCTTTGCGGCGTGACTGGCAAGATCGCCCGAGTCTCGTGATTCATGGACTGGCCCGTCGGGCGCAGGCACTTTATGGTGCAGCCAAACTGTCGCACGACGATTCAGCGGCACCAATGGCTTTTCGATGATTAAATCCCAAATTGCTTGGGGTCAGAATGTTGTGGATGATTTATATTGCTCGCTTCACAAGCACTGAAACCCGCAATATTTTATTGATTTGTCGCTCGGCCAATTGTATATGGCGATACTCATTCGTGATAATTGGGCCGAGGGTCGTTATATGCAATCGTCGTTGCTCTATATAGCTTGTGTGCATTATTGCATTCATTGTCACCTCAGTTCATTGTCACCTACAAAGTTTCGTATCGATCTTTCAAAATGCGCGATATTATTAATTAAAATTCACAAATGTAGCCATTAAGCTCATCAAGTTCAAACAAGGTCTCATGGTACAGCCGCCAAATACAATAGGCTGAATGATCGCTTGAATGATCGATGATGATTTAGCAGTTAACCAGGTTAAATTCGCCTGCACTCGTCAATAACTGAAACATGCGAGGATCATTGTCATTTACATGCATAAACATTAAACACTGCCAACCAGTAGACTGTATTTGTAGACTTGTAGGTGCTGTGCCAGTTAGGTAGTTTAGGTATGCCCTTCTGTTCAGTGTCCAGGCATGGCCTGCCGTTTGACGGGAATTTATACCGCCTGTCATCACTCCGAAATGGTTGAAACCACTCCATCATTCATGTTATTTCCCTTGCCATCACCGTGGGGTCCGGTAGTCCATCGCGCTAACACAAAGAGTGGCAGCACCAATGTGTGTGACTGCATGCACTAGTCCGAGTAAATGATGCTTCCGACGACCTTTTAGGTGCACCATGCATGAATGCATTATTCAGGCGCTAACCCAGCGTTTGCCTTCGCTGATATATCACAAGTTTGCAAACGCTTTGCAGAATAGCGCTAGGCGCTGAAAACTCACTGAAACTGTGCGAAGGGCTTCCTGTCACTTAGATACAGAGAATTTATATATGTTACAGGGAGTATGCGATTTCAGTTAGTTTGCAACGACCCTAGGGTGGTTGTAACCTCCCTGAACGATCAGTTTGTTTGCAACGACCCTAGGGACGTTGCAAAATAACTGCTCGTTCCGGGACGTTGTAACGAAACTAGGGTCGTTGCAACCTCCCTAGTTAGTATGCAACGAACCTAGGGTTGTTACAAAATAACTAGGGAGTTTAAGAAATCATCGAGTCTCGTTTCACAGGGGGCACATGGGGGGTGGTTGCCACTCCCCCAGGTAGTCTTTCTGCTCTGCACTCAACATTTTTAGAGCTAGAAGCCTGATTTTTGGTATAGCTGCTCCTCTATCCTTTCTTGATGTTCACTAAAAATTTCAAGTTTTGTAATTTTTGGTTTCGGAGATATGACCTTGTTTTTCAGGTCATGTCATGACCCAAATGGCCAATTCTCAACATCTTGCGTTTGCTATGGGCCTTGTGAGCTTTTGACACCTTGATTTCGGCCTTTTTTGCCAGTCTTACCTCCCACCTATCATGGAAAATGTTGTTCGACGATGTACAGATGTCAAGGTCAGGGTCAAGGTCAACCTAGGTCAACTAAAATAATTGCGTTTTAGGCAAGCTGAATTTACTTTTCGTGAAGTTTTTTGACTGCATTCTTGGTGAAAGCTTCTCAGATCATGATTTCATGTAATATGGACATTGGACACATAAACAACCGGTACATACACACATCAGTATACACACAGAAACACACAGACATACAAACACATATCATTGACCTTGACCTAACTTGACCTGAAATGACCTCAGCAGCAAAAATCTGGTCGGGTAGTGTGACAAAGAGGTTCTAGCTAGCTGGGCACCAGAAAACGGCATCGTCATCGCTATATGATAAGCAGCGCACTTATACAACGGTGACCCAAAACAGCAACATTTTTTAGTTTGACCTGACCTGGAAGGTCAATGACTGACCTGAGAAGGTAAAACTGGGTATCATTGGATTCGTTTCTTCCCTAAGAATCTTTTTGGTCTTTACCGCGAAGCTCTATCTCCAACAGGAACGAAATGGCGCGGTGGGGGGGGGGTGGCAACCCCCCTCCCCATGTGCGTTCTAGGATGGTAAAATGGCATGTGCGGGCGAAAGTTAACTCTCGCCCTTATTGCGTGTTTTGCTAGCTGCAAACGCACATGGCGGGGCTAGGTTATTGGTTGACTCTCCAGGTCAGGTCAGTGTCGGGAAAATCGGGACCTGTTAAAACTTTGGAGAGTTAGCTTGTTACAAGGTTTTTCGGTGCGCTGATCACGAATTTCATGTTAGCTTTGATCACCGATGATGTCTTGATGTTTTTGGGTCAGGTCGGGTCAGGTCAGGTCAGGTCAACCAGTAGGCGTCTTGCTAGCTGTCCGTAGTAGGTGTCAACCATCACTGACAGCCTCGTGACATGGTACGAAGGCGCCAAAATTACTTCTTAAATGTTCAAATAGGTGCTAAGTTCGAAATCAGCTCCAAAAACTAGCCTAAAGAATATATGAACCCAGAAGAAGTGAACTAAGGTCATCAAAGGTCAATGACCTTGACCTGACCTTCACGTGACCTTGACACCCACTATAATGCATGGGACCATGATCATTTCACATGTTTGAACGTTAACAATCACAAAAAGACTGGAAACGAGCGGATAATAGGTAACCGTTTTTACGAAGGGCTTCCTGGCAAATGCCCATCTAATTTGAACAAATCTGCACCAAATGTGCACCTAATCTGCACAAAATGTGTACTAGATGGCCGTCGTGAAATACTCCTGAGCTGAATGTTCAAATTTTGTTCTCCTTTTCTTTTTAAATGAACTAGATTGAACAAGATTTTCAATGGACAAGATTGCTGACGGCCCTCATTGAAACGAGACTCGATGAATTCTTAAACTCCCTAGTTATTTTGTAACAACCCTAGGTTCGTTGCATACTAACTAGGGAGGTTGCAACGACCCTAGTTTCGTTACAACGTCCCGGAACGAGCAGTTATTTTGTAACGTCCCTAGGGTCGTTGCAAACAAACTGATCGTTCAGGGAGGTTACAACCACCCTAGGGTCGTTGCAAACTAACTGAAATCGCATACTCCCTGTAACATATACATAGTCATAGTCATAGTCATATTTATTGAAGCCATCCACAAGGTGGTTTTTCAGGTTTCTCGTCCTGGACAATAGCTTATAAAACAGCATGGTGAATTTAAAATTAAACAGTAAAACTGCGAGAAAATACCTAAAACGAGTAAAAGCACATTACAAATGGTAAGACATGTCAATGATACAGAGACCCTGAGTGTCACAGTAGCTCCCGTATCGCTGCCCTAAAATCGCTCAGAGTGGCTGCGCCGCGAATATTCCCAGCGAGACGGTTCCACGCGATAGCGGCTCGGTACGAAAAGGACGTCTGACTGGACGCGAGACGACATCGGCGGAGATGGAGACAGCCACTATCCGTGGCCCGCGTCTCCCGGTCAGACACTGCGGCGCGGAACGTGAAGCGCGCGCGAATCTCAGGGGGAGCACCATCTATCATCAGTGACTTGTCCACTTTATTGACGTCGCGGCTCGCCACTTAACGTATATGGCTTTAAGATCCACATTAGAACTGAAAACAGAGGCAACCAAGCAGAGGCAAGTGAAGTTCGCAGGTCTTATTGCCTTTATGTTACAGTGTGATAGGGTGATAAGTATTCACTTCCAGACATCAAACGCATTTGCTGAAGGCCCGTTTATCCAACTATTTTAGCCAAAGCATACATCGCTATACTTGGAACCAATTTGTCTGCGGTTGGCTGCCGGTTTCAATATGTTGGACACGGTGGTAAACCCGCCGCCATATCGACCTGTGTGGCGACCGCGGCCGGGGCGCTGAAATTGGACGGCACAGACCGCCAGACGGCCCGGTAAGGGGTAGGCACACAGCACGTGGCAGATTAGATAGCGCCGCAGCGTCGACGGGGGCCAATATTGGCCGATGGCCCGCCCCGCCGGGGTCCGGGTGATAACGCCGTCGGCCAGCCAGATAGCTGCGTCGATTTCGACGGGGCGGCCGTCGACGGGCGCGACGGTGAGCAGATCAGCCTGTGGAGCAAAAATATGTTAGAAATAATGGCTAGCATCAGACAAAGCAGGGACAATTCGAAGAGCTGGGCCGCGTTGGTGATGTGATGACCGGTGAGTGTCTCATCAAATGACCGCAAACGTCACATCGGGATCAGAAACGGACGCAGTAACAGCTGTTCCTATGGAAATACTGCTAAAGACGTTTGCCTTTGCCTCGCTAACCTTTGCCTATAGAGGCAAAGACTAGCGATGTGGGAATATAACGTATACAGGGTGTCTCACAAAAAGTGTACATATTTGTTCTGTAAATAGCTCCGTAAGCTAAAGACCTAAGTAAAAAACACGAGTATCGCTGTAAAGCACAAAGCTTGCAAATTTACTAGCATATCATTTGCACGTCTTTATATTCATACCGAATCATTTTCACATACTCTAGCTATGCGCTCATTTTTAGATGCTGACAGGCGACAGCCTTTGCGCTCAGCGCACGTGGTGGCGCGCCTCATGGTCTCCTGAGTTACACGGGCGCATGTCTCGACGATTATCCCTCGTATGGCTCCTCTGATGGCCTTTTTGAGCTCGTCTAGCGTGTGCGGCGCCTTCACGTATGTACACGACATCCTTCAAATACCCCCATAGATAAAAATCCATGAAGGTGAGGTCGGGTGAGTGGGTTGGCCTGCTGTGGGGGGCCCGCCTGGAGATCAGCCGGCTTCCCAGGCGCTCGGTCAGCCAGGCCAGCGTGGCTCTTGACGTGTGCGCTGGAGCGCCGTCCTGCTGGAACCATTGCACGCAAATGGTGTCCGCGCACTTGCTGTTGAGAGACCGCCAAAAGTGCTTCAACACTGCCAGATAACGGTCTGAAGTCACCGTCATTGGTTCTCCGTCACCGTCTTCAAAGAAGATCGGTCCGATTATGTCATGGGGCGCTGAGCGCGCACCAGATCGTCACTTTTGGAAAATGTAATGGTACTTCCAAAGTCTTCTCTGGCGGGTTTTTGCCCCAGTGTCTGTGGTTTTGACGATTAGGTAAGCCGTGAAGGTAAAAGTGTGCATCGTCGGACCACCAAATGTTGCCGATGAAACTGGGGCAAGACGAGCACTTTCCTAAAAAACCAACGGCAAAACTCCAACCGTTGTATAGGCAAGCAGACTCGGAAAGCTCTTAAGATGTTGAATACCTGTATGCCTTAAGCTTCAGGTCCTTCCTAAACATCCGATGCGTGGAGCAGGGGCTAAGTCCAACTTGCTACGAAAGGTGCCGCACGGACACTCCAGGCTTTTCCTCAACTCGCCGAATGACTTGTCCGATTTTCAAAGGTGTTCGGGCAGTTATCTTGCGGCCGCTGTTTCCAGTGTTTTGATTTCCGAGTGTTTCGTGAGCCAAGAAATATTCAGTAAGCTGTTTTATTGCGTTTTCTGGCGGTTTCTCTCTTATTGTAGGGCAATGAACCCTAAATTTCCTCTAAGTCAAAACCAGGGAACCGGTTTTGAAAGGTAAAATTTCACGATTATTTTTTTTTCCTCTTCACTTAACTGTCTCATGACTCACACTAACAAATTGTATGTCAAATAAATTTGCACAAGCTAAGTTTTAATTTGAGCCTGAGTTTGACGTGAGCGCATGCTTATAAGCTGAAATATCTCCTTTAAAATGTCTACACTTTTTGAGAGACACCCTGTATGGCGAGCCATATACTGCTGTATATATATAGCTGCCATATATACAGGGTGATCCAAAAAAAATTGGAACCCCTAACTTAAAATGTCTATAAGTCAGAAAGTATTCATTTTATTGAAAAATTGCGAACTCCATTAGAAAGAACACTAAATTCTCTATAAAATCACGTCAAATTGGTGCATGTTTGTTGTAAAGCGTTGGCACACTATTAGCTTTTGGAATGAGCGTCAGAAAACTGAGTGAAACGAAATCGCCAAATTTAACAATGCGCTGAAATCCGTTAGCATTCGATCTGTTGTCTTTTTGCGAATAACACCACTTCCAAATTTAATTTTATTTCATAAAAGTTAACACAGAAGCACACAATAGAACAGGTACACGCGTCCTAGCTTCCGCTGTTCGTCACAGCATGTGCTCAACGCGAGCTCCGGGGGCCGTCACGCAGGCCTGCAGTTGCTTGGGGACAGCTCCGACTGCGCGGGCCAGCAGTCTCTGGGACAACTGGTCCCAGCAGGCCGTCAGCCTTTCCTTTCCTTACAATAGCACGTAAATGAGCTATTTTTATTGATGAACCTCCAACAAGCGACATGGTCAGAACAGCAAACCGTCAATCACTGATTTGCGCATGATGTTCAAAACCGTTTCACTGAGTTTCGTGACACAAATTTTATAGGCATATGTCTAGGGCAATATTTATAATAATAAGTAAGAACAATCAACTTGTTTTTATAGAGAATTGAACGCTCTTTCTAATGGTGTTTGCAATTTATCAATCAAGTGAAAATTTTCTGACTTACAGACATTTTAAGTTAGGGGTTCCAATTTTTTTGGATCACCCTGTATATAGCTGTTTTCAATTCTCATGTGGATCTTAAAGCATCCACATTACCTTTGCGCCTAGCCTCGAGAGAAAATAAGTCAAATTCATGCAATTTTGGGAGTGACCAAGTTTCAATTCAACCATTCACATTTGAGAGCCACCATCACATCAAAGTAAAAACATACACATCAACTCGCTCCTCCCCTTCTCCCACCTAGGCTACACTGCTCCACTTCGCTCCTCAGTGGTCGTTCATATGCACAGGAAGACGGCGCGGGAAATCCACTCTTGGGTTTCAGCCCCGGGGAGCGGTGGGCGGTGTGGGGGCCGGATAGTCAGCTTCCGTGCCCCTGTCCCCTCCCGGCACCCGTCGTTCCCGGTCACAGCTCGGGTTTCGCGGCCTGCGTCTGCGTCGACACCTGTTGATTCCGGTACAGTTTGGACCGGCGCCCGCGGCGGATACAGGGGATAAACGGGCGAGAGGGAAAGGCATCCGGGGAAATGTGTGAAGGTCATGGCGTTAACTATGAATTAGTCAGTGAATTTGGTGGCCAAATTTAAGGGAGGATGTTTATTGGTGCCATGAACATTGAACATCGTTCAATTCAATTGTTTTAATAGTAGAGGTAAGGAATGTGTATTTTATTACATTTTAATCAAAAGCGAGAAGTTACGATAAAAACTATGGAAATGTAAAGAAAAAAAAACTGAGCCTCCCCACATACACCTCAGATTAGGGACTAGGACTGGATATGAACGGAAGGCATTAGAGCAAGTCCACCCATGACTATGTCCACCTAGGCATACAATCACTTTACCGACGCATCTCAGTTAGGTATCTCTCAACTTTTTATAACACGCATGACACGCTCGCGGTCCTCTTCCCTGTGCTGTCCCGGAGCGTGCGCGTGTCCGACTCTCAACAGCAGATCCAGGATTTGAGCGGATCGTGGCCTGCTCAATGCTCATGTGAAGTGTGAATTTTGTATGCGTTCTGCTCTACACGTAGGCAGTTGATCGCTTTAAAGATGTTGCTGTGCCGATGCCGAATGGATGGGTTCACCAATAAGAAGCAAGTGATATCAACTTATTCCAGTATTTCAAATTAAATAAGTAACTTTATGCTTACTCACTGCTACATCAAGTTTGAATCCGGCCAAACTTCTGGGAAATGTGCTTAAAATGGAGCAAAACGAGCTTGGCGCTTTTTCAGAGCGAGGCAAGATAACATTTGTGTTTGTGAAAGCAGGCTGTTGGACAATCTACATTCCGCTGCACATGGGAAAGCGCTGGTGATCTGCAGTAGCGGCTGATAGGAAACAGCGAGCGGCCTTTTCCGGGTGGCGGCGCAAAGCGGGCCGTTTCTCACGGATATGACATTCCTCCCTAGTCGTCATACATGACTCGGAAGCGGCGCTGTGTAGCGGGGCACGGCGGCTGTCCATGGGGTGGGGCAGCCCCGGTGTGGGGCGCGTCGAGAGACGGGCTGCACCCGACGGGCCGGCGTAGGGGCTGGAGCGAGCTGCTCTGCTTACCAGACTGAGGTGGGGTCTGCCGCAGAACAGCGACGTAAACCTGGATAGGCTGGACACCGGACAATGCGCGGTATGCCTCTGTAAATTCCGCTTTTGTAACGGAAACTGGTCCACCTAGCGTTTAACAACGCTAGAACGGTGAGCACAGATCGGATGCGATTTAATCGCATTGTCGATATCTTTTGATCGAGATCGTTGGTTTATGAAACGGTAGCGTGCGCGCATTGTGTGTCTGGGCTCGGTTGCATGCTACGTACTCGAGTGAGCACACATCCGGTCCACTGTGGCGGGGTGCGTGCCGTGTCAGTTTCATTACGCGGGCCGAGGAGGGATCAGCGTCAGACTAAGCCGCTCTACCGAACATAGGACGCATATAGGGACGCCAGAGACGCGGACCCTCCCCCATGGATCAGAAACCTGCAACCTACATAAAGAATTCACCAGCCGCTCTAGCTGGGTCAGATAAAGATTTACACAGAGGGACACCGACTGCCCCAAAGTCCACACACTGCAGTAGCACAGAAGTTGCATTCACTGGCCGGACCGGTGCATTTCTTTTTGTTGCCCAGCCAGGTATTCCACCGGTCTTTAAATGCCCGATGATCTGTCTGATCTGTTGAATGTTGATGGACCCTAAGACCGCACCTTGTCTACTGCGAAACTCCTCCCTGTGTCGTGGCCGCCGGCTTTTCTCGTTGCTGATCTCGGCAGCACCTGCCCTCATCTCGGTCCCACCTGCTCCCTGTGGCGCAATGTCGCGGCCAGTGGCGGCGGCGGCGGCGGCGACGGCGCGGCAGTGACGTACCCGGCGCGGCAGCTGCCCTGACCGACCACTGACCGACTGACCGGTCCAGGGCAGCTGCCCGGACCGGTCCCACCACCAGCTGCCTGACGGTATCGGCACCGCATCGTCACTTCACAACGTCGTACGGGACAGACCGAATCGTCTTATGTTGCGCCACGGAATCAACACGACAAGCCAGGCAGGTGCTGGCAGCATGCAATGAGTGTGGAGTTGGCATGTGTCCTGTTGGCGCTCTTGTCAACCAGTCGCATGCTTGAAGTCTGCATCATTATTCTGGATTAGCACACTTCTCTGTGCCATGGTATTGCGTGTTTGCGCGTCACGCAATGAACGCTACCGACATCCATCAATTATGTTTGGGACACAAAACAGAGAAAGCCGAAAGGGTAATATGAAACGTATTTATGAAGCAGTAATCAACCACCAATGCACGATAGGCTGCTCTCATCCAAAACGTCACACTACCGGAATCTACGGCCAGCTCGCCGGAACAGATCCGGAGGCAGACAGGCTACGGTGGCGTGCTTCTGTTGCATGTTCGCTCCGCTTTGTGTCGGCTGGCTGCGGTGACCGGTAGCGATGAGACGATAGGCATCCGAGTGAAGTCTGGATATGCACGGCAGCAGGGCATAGACAATGGTTTGATTACGACTATTGTCGAATTCTTATTGCTTACTGGAGCTTAGTGAAATGGCAATGCCTCCTGCACATGCCTGAGGGCTGGTAAATATTTTGTTTATTAAATTGATCGTATTATTTACCAATTGTTACGAGGTTTCAATCTAGATACATTTTGCGACGTTTTCTCGCCAGGATATCGAAATTACATCCAATGAGTCCGACTGAATTTCCTTTACAGGCAGTGCATTGTTATAAAGACACCAGAAACAGTCAAATCTACTAATAACTCCCCCCTCCCTAACAAGCCCCTAACAGTACAGTTTTTCCAGCAGTCCCCTTCCTCACGGACAGATCCCCCTCCTCCAGCGGTCTCCGTACCGGGCTCAGCCTCCAGCCCGGGTTCTTTCCGGCTGTCCTCGTGCCAGTAACAACCCCAGCCCTCAGTCTCACCGCTAATTGCCTCCCGTCGAGTGCCGCCGCCACAGACACTGAGATCGTGCCTCTAACCGATGGCCTGATTAGTGATCTCGATCGAAACCGATCAGAGACGGCGAGGCTCGGATTTTCCGGTGACAATTAGTCGGGAGCCGCGTGTGTGGTCCATTTCGGCCGGTCCGGCAGGTCGCTGAGACTGGAGAGTGGAGAGGTGGACGGGTGTGGAAATCTAGACAGGCAGGACGGATGCCCTTTTGGAAAGGGGCACGCAAAGTGGCTCGTTGGCTCGATGAGGTCAAGGACTTGGTCTTGGGTGTGATTCTCAAAACCTGTCCGTTGAAATGCACCTTTGTTTCGGTCGAAGCATGCTGCCAGACTGATCAGTGCTGGCAGCTGTTGGATAGAATACTTACGGTTGCATTCAGCCTTTTTAGTCACTTTAGCTTCGTTTAGTTTTTTTTTTCTACAGCATAAGAACACCTAGTCACTTCCGTATCTGAAAACTGACCTTGTTTCTTTTAGACTTTTTCCCCATCTTCTTCACCCGAACGAACTTTTCTCCGAATGCGGCCTTTACCCCACTTCGAGAAGCTAAGCACTGTACCCTCACCTCCCCAGCCCATTCAATCCCCTACCAACTGCATGTTCTATCTATACATGTTCTGCATGTCTTACATGCACGTGTTCTACATGTTAAATTCACGGGCTATTCCCGTCCCCTCCACTCCTCCATCCTACAAATTAGACTGTTCGACCCCACTCCCAGCTCCCTCGCCGGTCACCTATACCAGTTCCCATGTTCCGTCTGCTCCTGGCCCTGACCCCAGTCCCCCATTCATACCCCCCCCCCCCCCTCTTCATAGCCCCGTGCACGGCGAGCCTGCTCAGTGGTCAGTGCTCAGCGCTCAGGCTGGTGACAACATGCACCAGTTAGGTGCCGAGATTGAATCGCTCAAAGGCGACGGGCGGCACACCCATACTGATTCGCTGATATGACCCGACTGACATAACGATACAGAGCAATGCAGAAGCACATGTATCACACAAGACACAAGACGCCACGCCCTGAATGATACAGAGACACATCCAGAATGGTAAGGGACACACCCATTTCGACACAGTGACACACCTGTGCGATGACAGAGACAGCTCTGACACACCTAAACTCGCTGACACACTCCCACCATGGTGACATGGCGGGAGTATGTCATGGTATAACCCTCGATGACATAACTCGGTTGGCGCAGATAGCTGAACTGACAATAGCTGACACGCGAGGAGCTTGCTCGGCAGCGCACACAGCAATGACTGTGCATTGGGCAAAGTCGCTACCGGTTGAAACTTCCCATGGGTATCCTATCATTTATGATCTTCCACGTGTTTCTTTTTTTTTTGCCAGTGAAACAAGGTTCCTCGGTGGATGCATGGGCTCCAGCTTTGCATGGGTCCTTCTGTCACTGGATAAACTTCCGTTCAACCCTGGTTGGCAAGTGTGTCAATGTTACGGGAGGGGAGAGTTATGCCACAGGAAATGTCTACCAGTGAACAATTCCCGCCGAGAACTAGATCAGTCTTGATATGGGAACACCCTGTCGTTGCAAATGTCGGCCCCATTGATGTTCGAACGTCGCAGCCGTATAGCCTGTTTGCACTACCTTGCACATTCTCCAATCTTCTGTTGGACCTTTAGTTTATACCCGCTCCGCAATGTCAAATCTCCAAACGCTCCCCTCACCGGACCGTCCCTGCCACGAAGCCCCACAAAGTCACCTCACAAACGCCACTGCGGTGCCATTTTTACCAATGAGTGTTTCTTTTTTCACACGTCAAACATTCCTGCCGCTCGGGGAGCGGCTGAGGCGTTTGACTGCTGACCTGACGCGTGTCTCACGGCCGTGCCGC
This sequence comes from Amphibalanus amphitrite, assembly GCF_019059575.1. Lineage (NCBI taxonomy): Eukaryota > Metazoa > Arthropoda > Thecostraca > Balanomorpha > Balanidae > Amphibalanus > Amphibalanus amphitrite. The sequence goes on from NW_024883225.1 coordinate 23,735, forward strand.
CCCGTTGCCCCGCTGAATGACGAGAGAACAGAAGGCCGACCACCGGCGCGGCGGAGGCGGACGCCCCCTCCCCCCCCCCGACGGAGCGTCCCCCTCATCGGCGTCGACGGGGCGGCGCGGCGCGCGACGGAGCGGGTCGCCAGGTGTCGAGGAGCGGCGTCGACGCACCCCGCGCCGATAACTGATGGCCGACGCCGGCGACGGCGCGACGTTCAGCTGTCGCACGCGTCGTCTGCGTCCCCGGCGCCGTCTCCCCGACAGTCGCGTCCTCAGCGGCACCGTGTTGCGGTAATAAATGTCATGAACTGAGCTGTTTTTGTGTGCCTGAAACGACGCAGAAGTCAAAACGCGAATATCCGGTTGGGATTTATAATAGCTCTGGTTTTGTAGATTGAGCTTCTGCTTATTAGCAAGCATTTCTCAATAAAGAAAACACGAATGGCTAATCCGTCTTCGACTCCAGTATCTTCTGACCTGACTGGGCCATTGCTCAGGGCTCGTCCGACCTTCCCTCGTCCGCCCGTCCGTCCATCGCACTGAACGGTGGCGCCGTCTGGTGGTCGTCACTCTCGCACAGGAAGTCGTAAAGCAGCGTCACCGTCCGGCCTCCGTGCTCGCCATTCACCAAGACGGCGTGGACCGGCTCGAGTCGGCTGTGCCCCGCTGGCTGCCTCGCTTCACTCGCCATCCGTGAAACCAGCGCACCCGGGGCGCAGCGACGAGCAGAGGCTGCCGACGAGCGGGCTCTACCGCTCTTCTGGTGACATGGTTATATGAGTGTGACGTCATCGAAATGGTTTGATGACGTAACGTTATTGTATTGGTGATGTCCTGCAACCAATTAGGCGGCGGAGCTGAGTCAGGGGAATGCCAACTCATTTACACCATACCGTTAAAATCATTGCTATGATGCCGTTCACATAAGGCCTATCGCTAGCAGTGTTACACACAAACAGAGCATCATTCACGTTTGTTAAAGACTCCCAACGTCGGTGACTGACGGGCTGATGTTCCTCGGGCGTGCCACCGACATCATGATGACGTAACGCTCGGTTTCGGCATTCGTCAGCGTCACGATGACGCAGCGTCACCGTTTATAACGGCCCGGATGGCGCCGTGCAACACGCGCACACAGCGTGCATTTGCCTTACTAGAGGCCCGTCGGGCGCCAAAGGACCAAAATCATTGGCCTCTCAGGGTTTCCTTGGTTCCAAACTGGTCGAAACTAGGCCAGTTGATCGTGGTTGGGTAGTTTTCTTGCAACAACAAACGCCGGAACTTCCTCAAATGTTGCTGATAGAGACATGCAAGATATGGAATCGAACGCAATACTTTTCGTCATATCTGCAGGGTACCTACGTACCACTTTTGTTCTGTTTTGAGCTTTATCGGCCTTAAACACCATTCAGGTGTAAAATAAAAAGAAATAACGTGATATGGGCTTGATAAACAAGCAATCAAACGTTTCAATTTCCATCCACACGATAGCATTCTTGATCTGATTGATGGCGATGTTTTGCAATCGAAGTTCGTTCGATACCCAGTCCGTTCGAATGTTATTAATGATTAACCAGGCACCTTAGGTTATTTTCGAGACATTATCTTGAATCTTCATACTAAAAGTGTATCCCTGCCTTACCCGAGGTCGCACACGACCAGTATCTCAAATTAGGGGCTCAGTTGGCGAATGTCAAAGTTTGCCGAAGATACTGCTCTCGGCTCTTTCCTTTACTATCTAAAAGCACCTCTTCCATGTCCGGATGTCTCCATAAATGGGACGTCATTGCTTACCAGGCACTAATTGCAGTCAGTCCGCTGGCGCCAAGCGTCAGTCTCGGGCTCGGCGCTGGAAACGGTCTCTACCGTTGCCTGCCGCCGCCTCGGACAGCCATCGGTGAGATGCACGATAAAGTGTCGACAGCGGCTCTCCTATCAGTCCGATACGGGCCACAAAAACACAGACGACCGTCCAATTAGGCGCCGTCGGCTGACACTCCCACAGTGGACCCAGGTGACGTATAGGTGGTGGACAGTCGGGTCACAGGGGTCATCACGGGTCACCTAAGGTCCCCATAGGTCCCCATAGGTCCCCATAGGTCCCCATAGGTCCCCATAGGTCCCCATAGGTCTCCATAGGTCTATGAAGGTAACAATTGCTACCCCAAATCCTTGCAGGTCGTACAAGGCCTTCATGGTCACAACTCACAATAGGTCACCCTCACCATAGGTCAGCATGGGTCACAGTACTCCATTATGGGTCACCTGAGTTCACCACGGGTCAGTACAATTCCAAGCTGATTGTCACAAAGGTCACCATTGGTCACCATAGGGCATAGGCCACTAGGTCACTATGGATCACCACGTGTAACTACAGATCATCAATGAAAAAAGGTGGCAGATGAGTGGATTCCGTCATACCACGACGATCTAAAACAGAAAACGCAGCCAGCTATTCCGGAAACATTCGCTATTTTTCCCATTCAGGGTCCCTATCGGTCCCCGATCTACACCGAATTTTGGTGAGCCACACTGCATCGACGAAGGCCCAACCCCGCGCTGTTGGCCAGACTTGCAGACCTGCCAGTTCTGTCTATCGGAGAGAGACGCAGACAACGACAGCGCTCTGCACTACTGACAAGCGGAAAACAGTGTGTCTAAAAACCGACACAATTATTGGCACCAAACATGCCGCTAACAGCCAGACCCTCCCTCTCTAAATGCTCGCGCGAGAACGCTGGGCAAAAAGTGGCGATAAAAAATGCAGCATTATTGGCAATCTGTCGATGTCGGTGGTGGTAGCGTTCGCACGCCAGGCGCCGACGGGGAGGGGTGGAGGGGGAGGGGGAGGGTCGGGGTGAGTGACCCGGCCCGTGGGTGGTGACCTGTCCTCAGGTAGAAGGTGGTAGGGAGACAGCCATAATTCGGATAACATGGTTGAATAGATGTTTTAGTAAAAATGATTGAGTATTGAAAAACCAAATGTATATATATTTTTTTTTTTTGTCTCGACTCAGTCACTATAGGGGAGAGTGGGGTAATTTGGCCGGTGGTGTAAATTGGCCGCCCCCACCTGTACGAAAGCTGATAAAAGTGAATGAAATAACTTTAGTCTCTATTCATTTGTCGTCGGCTGAACTAACTCGAGAACAAATGTCAAAACTTTCCCCCTCTTAGTTTTATTCAAAATGAATAAAAGGTGAATTTCGTTAGAAAATGGTAACTTTTACTTCCGTTTAAAAATTTGTATAACATGTAGTATTTGGGCTGTAAACGAATTTCAACATTATAGCGCCATTTTTGAGGGTGTTCAGCGGTTCCAAGAGCAATTTCATCTAGTTCTGTACAGCCATGACGACTTTATAGACAAAACATTTCAGAATGGCAATGTGGGGTTATTTGGCCGGGACTAGCGGGGCAACTTGGCCGGTGCGCTCAGAGTCACTTTGCTGGGACGGCCGAGTTGTCATGGTCAATTATACAATAAAGAACATAATTCATGACCAACTTTGACTACCTGATGCCATATTTCCTATTGGACGGCTGTAAGGGCATGTGACGTCATCAAAGGTTACTTAGCGGTTTTTTGCTAATAAATACTTACAGAAAAAAGATGCAGCCGCGCAAATGGTATCATTGTGTTCATGTCGTCAAGGCGCATCGAATGATATGCATGATGACCTTGAACTCACGTAACCTTGAAGTCAAGCGACCTGAGGTAACGTGACCTGAAGCCAACCTTTGACCTTGACCTCTCGAGGTCAACATATACATGTTTCGATGCGGAATGACGAGAGAATTACGATGGTACTTTTAGTTTTGGCCTAGTTTGATTACTTCAAAAGTTATTCGTAAAAAACTGTCATCGCATCTAGAGCCGTTATTTTGACTATTTTCGACCCCTGTGACGGCTGAGTCAACCTCCAAAATGCTTCAAATGCGTCGTAGGACACGCGTCATTGCTGAATGTGAAGCTGACTCGCCCATAACAAAAATCATGGCCTCAAACTAACACCGGCCAAATTGCCCCACACCCCCGGCCAAATAACCCTGCTAGTGGGGCAATTTGGCCGCTTTGCAGACCTTTGTAATGCGTCACAATTTCAATATAAGTAGTTACTCTATCATTTCAAGTTTACTGTCCAAGAAAGTAAAATGTATGCCACACCTGTCAGCGCTGAGAAAATGCAGAAATGTGTCGTCGATTTTTAGTTACATCGTTTTATAAAAAAAAGCGGCCAAATTACCCCACTCTCCCCTACCTACTTCACCAAAATAATTGAGTGGAGCAAACCCGCAAAAATAAGAAACAAGTAACAAAATTCTGTCTCGCAGATATAGATATAAGATATAGCATCAGGGTAAACCACAATATTGGGTTGAAGTGCTTAAAGGGACTATCCCACCTTTAACATGGGGTTTGAGTTGAGATAGCCAAGTTTGCGGCGAGGTTCAGAAGCCACTATCTATCTAGGTTGCAACCCCCGCGGCCTCTTGGTGTTGAAGAAATTCGTTCCCTTCATTTGAAAATGGGCCTTGTGCAAGGCCCTATCTTCAACATGGAGCGACCGTTAGTGTGACGTCACCTCGTTTAGTCATTCTGATTTAAATGGGTTTGTTGGTTGAAAAATCGCTTAAAACTTGGTCTGAACTTTGTTGTGGTGCCTACAGAGTAAAAAGAATCAGCTTTATGACAGTAATGTGGCCTGGGGAAGGAGGTAATTTTGGGCTGTGACGTCACATATTTGAAAGTTTGTGTTTGGAATATGGGAAGCCTAAGATGTTTAATGAAAAATAAATGCCAGAACCGTGTTCCTGGTCATCCAATCTATAAAGTCGGGCACAATTTAACTGGTTTTAACAACATTTTAGAAGGTGGGATAGTCCCTTTAATGATAGGATTTAATGATCGCAGCCTTTCCATTTCATGTTTATTGTGTAGGGTGTTGACGGAAACCGCTTTGCTCTTTCACACATCCCTGATAATTTAGAAACATTTCGTGCAATATATTGTTGCGTGATATTGTTTTCTGGCCAGACTGCTTGTCGCACTTTGATTACTTGCATATTGCCGCATGTAATTCGGCGTTTATTTTCCGCCAATGAGTTTCAATTCCTCCCAGTCATAGTAAAGTACATGTCTTTGAAATAAATCAGGGGGTAAGCGTTTGTCTGAACAATCACACTTGTTTATTTGCCTCTGTCTTCCCACGCCCGGCCAGCCCTGTGTGTTCTGTCGGAGCATTTCATGGACGCGACGCTGTCTCGTTGCACGGCACAATTGCAGTTTTACTGCGAGACGTTTGTCAGTCGTAACGTCGGCCCTTTGTTACGGCACTGACAGAGGCCGTGCAAGGCAATCAATGGACGTAAAAATGTGCCCCGGTCTGGGATTCACAGGCAGTCGTAAAACAGGGATGGTAGCACAAGGCGCAGCGGTAGCGATAGACGAGCGGTATGACGGGCTCACGGCCACGACTGGATGGAAAAAGGGACACGTGGTTTTAGAACTGATTAAGCGGTCCTGGATTTACCGTTCTAATATTTTACTATCTATGTATGTCGTTCGATATTCTGCTTAGTTCATAGCATCCTTTGTAAACAACAACAAAAAGCATAGAAGCCTTTGTACCAACCACTCGTCTACGTTCGTATGCCTCCTGAACATTCCCTTATCGACTGATGCACCGTCAGTGTGTGCCCGGCTGGCGCCGCATAGCCATGCAGTTTTTATGTTGGCTCTCTTCATCAACCCGTGTCCGTGCACAATTATGTCATTACGGTGGTGCCCTCGGACACTAATGGGGCGCATGTCGCTCCGAGTGGCAGCCACTCACCAACAAATGCACACACACACAATCGCTCACTGTCGCCGGCCTGTGCACGGGGTGACCTGTGATGGTATACAGTTATGCGTGATGGATAGAGGGTACCTATATAGTCATAAGTATGCGCGCACTCCATGTAGAAATAAGTGAGCGTTTATGTTTGATTATAATTTGTTGGTAGTACATCCTACAAGCATTTTTGCCCACATGGTGTCCCTGGAGTTTTGTGTACGGAGTACATCTATGAATGTCTTACGCTTGTTATTCCATTGGTGCTCTCATACTCTTTGATCATATGCCTGAGGTACCTACAACATCTTTATTACTTTATCATTTGGGATAGTAAAGTGTACCATTTTGTTGCAATTTGTGATTCATCCAATAGCATATTATGCCCAAGAACTGCCATGGCTTAGGTTTTGGATGCATCTAATCCTTTTAAACCCGCTCTTTCTATGCAATAATTGGTATATTGAATATTTATGGCCCATAATTCATGCGCATGCTATTTAGTTTACCCGATATAATTGCCGCAATTCAAAGCTACTTTGACTGTTCTTTTTGTCCTTCCTACACTCATTACACATGAAGAGCCCAGCAAAAACTTAATAATATCCACTACTGCAACGAAAAACAAGCTAAAGAAACCTGATTGCCTTCATTCCATCTACCGCACTGGGACACATGCAAAAAATACGCGAGCAAATAGCCCACATGAAGCGGGGCAATCAGCAAGCAACGGCACTTTCATAGCGCGTCAGCCAGTGCCGCCTGGCCGCTTATACAGGCTCATTACGCGGCCAAAATCGGGGCCGTCTCATTAATCAGGAGCTGCAAACGGAAGGCGGCACGCGGCGCCCGCTCGCTCCGTCCTCAATCGGGCCTCCGTCCACTGCGTCACCAGCGTCGATTGCCCCGTCGCAGCCGACGAGCGTCGTTTGTACGCGCGGCCGTGGTCGTAATTGACGCTGTCGGCGACGACGGAGGTGGAAATGGATTTTCGCGGCGACGCGATGTCGGCTACGCCGGTCAGTCGCCTGCCACGCAAGTCAGTGCGGTGGGGTGATGCATGAAAGACGGTGACACGGTTTTGGTACAAACAGCTATGACAGCAGCCGGTTACGCCTTGCACTCTTTGTTTTTACAATAACTCCAGCTATCTCATCGTTACATACTCCGATAGGCGATTACACACTTGCCACTATGTCCTTTTCCTTACAATACGTCCTTCTGCACACTCTTTAGCACAATGACCTGCCGTGTTCGACCACCGCTCAGTGCCCCCGCTGACGGCGACGGGCGGCCTCCGGAGGTCATGACCTGGTCCAGTGCCCTTTTACGATGTGCCAAGCAGTTGGAAACGTCGGCGGACGCGGGCTCTAACTCGATAGTGGCTAGTGACGGTATATGTAAGGCAGTCCAGGTGTTATTGTGCGGGGGTTACAGCTGAGGCACGGATGGAAATGTTTCCGAAAACCACGGCAAAGGTTCTGTTCGTCCGGCGATTATTAGCATTTGCGAGCCGGGGAAATTCTGGACTAGTTCCTGGGCTGGTGCGAATAAAGTTATTTATTTAAGCACGTCAAGGACGTGAAGGATTTGTGGTCAGTCCGACTTGTGAGTCACAAATTGTTCGTAATCTAAGGGACTCGATTAATTGCTTGATGAGCTAAAACTTTCCACCTGTCTTCATCGCTACTACTGTCCGGAAGAAATTTGCAAGATATACATTGTAGCGCGATACGCCGACATGCATGCTGAGAAAATTTCATGTATTACAACATTCTGGAAATGCCAAGTGAGCCGTTCTACACGGAAATGAGTTCGGTTGCATGCATGCCATACAAACTATTAACAGTAGACACTAGACAGCAGACAATCATAATACAATAGTGAGGCCTCGCTTCCCATGATAACATCCTAGAGTCTATTCATGATGAAAGACCACCGGACTTTGCAAACGCTTTCTCTCTAAGATATCAGCGTTCTGGCTCTTTGTTTTCCTCAATAATGCGTGCCATAGCTATCAGTTCGTTTTGCACTGCTGCCAGTCGGTCGCCTCAGCTGTATAACTGCACGACCTGACTGCATTGGAAAGATAATTATAAGTCGGTTCTCCAGGGTAAATTGGAAAATGGCAGTTTACATGTTCAAAGACACTGGATTAAGAGCTATGTCCAATGCAGTCTATCTCGTATCCAGCCCTATTATAGAGTATAAATAGATCAGTGCCAGACAGAGACTGAGTTTTCCAGGCTGCTGGGCGTTCCAGTTCGTTCGCCGTTCACAAACCTTTCCCGAGAATGAGCAGCGGGCTAATGTAGTGGCCTATCTGTTCGATCAGTGCTATTCGGGCCGCTTTTCTCACGGGGCATAAGATCAGCGATCTAATGAGCGAGACATCTTCACATGGGTGTCTTTCTCCCTGGTCATCCTGCCATCAAATCTGGGCCCCGTGGCATAAACGAACCGGTCGGTGCCTTTTTTCTCGGATTTTCTTCCCAGCATGTGTCTAGATCCGGCTAATCACATTAGCTGGTTCAGAGATTTCGAGTCGAGTTTGGGCAGAGGCTACCGGTGTTGTATTACCTGGGATGCTGAAGGCTCTCTCCCTAACCTGCATGCGCAGGCAAAAAAATGAAGATTTTAGATTACTTAGGAATAGGTTCTCAATGCATTAACCAAACATCATTCCATGTAAACACTGCGGATACTTTCAACAAAAGTATCATAACAAATACAACGTGAATCACAGTCGGGACCTGAGCTGGCCGGTGCGGCTTGTCGTCACTTATGCCACGGTCGATACATTCATGGTGCACTAGCCATTGCTGTAATGAAGCCTGCTGTCTACCCCCTACCCCTCCCGACCCCCTTGCCGCCACCTCGCTATCCATTGCCCCACTCACCTGCTTCGCTCGCCAATCAGCTACCCCGTTGTCCACTGCCCCATTCGTCCGCCCCGTTCGCCAATTCGCCCGCACGCTGTAAGTCATCACCGATCGATGCTTGCTGATTGGTGTCGCTGCGCCACCGACGCCGCAAAAAGCGTCAATCGCCGCTGACCCATCGCCAGAGATCACCAACGGTCCTGTGCGGCTTCAATTATGCATGGCAATCGGCCGCCTCTGGGCCGACCGGCCGGCCGGATGCAGTCTGCGGTATTTGTGCCCCCCCCCCCAGTCCCCCTACTGTGCAGGTTTTCACGGCCACGTGAACTTGTGTGTTCGCCGGCAGTACGATTGACGCTGGTAGGAGTGATATAAGGCCAGGCTGTACATAAGAGCGAATAGTGAAAAGTGAATACTTCATTCCAAGATGAAGGAAATTAATTTCAAGTTCATTTGTCAATCAAACAATTAATCGATGATTTGTATTCACTTTCAGCGAAATCTTAAGGACACCGCATTTTAGAACATTAATGATAATGATTCAATGATGTTCTACAATCAACTTCATGTATCAAGAAGTGCCAAAGGTTATATAAAATACATATCTCCTGAGGAAAATGTCTTACATGATCCTCGGTGGCTTCTTTTAGTCGAAGAGTCAATCATGCATAGCGTTAGAGGAAGGTTGACTGGCGAAGGCGGCTGCGGGAATATCTATGTAAGTGTTTACAAATGACGTATAGCGGATGACAACCGGACTGTGAGAAAATCACCAATCAGCTGGAGGAAATGGTGACGCATTAAAATTACATTATCAAGAATAATTGCCGCGACTGCATATCATAACAGCAGCTGTGACTGGATGATGGGTATAACCACCGGCAGCGTTTGTATAAACAGCAGACAATCAGCGAGCGCACCGGCCCTGGCCTTCCTAAGATGGGTCCACTAGGCAGGCTGCTAGATGCTGCCTCTGCTCCTTGATTGACCATTCGAACAGCATAACATACCCAATACCTACGAGTATGCTGGACTGAGGACCAATAGTAATTATCCTCCGGTTGCGAGAGCAGTTTCGTGGTAGAAATCCACCCAGGGGTGAGCGCACATCTCAACACGGACGACGGGGATGCTGCCAAGGACAGTCGTGAACGTCAGGACGGCTCCGAGGCCCACCGGAGCTAATGTGAAAAGGTCAGCTTCGTACCCATCATCATCATGATACCTAAGATGCACGACAAAAGACACCTCAGTGTGTGATCTAAATACTATAGTGACAATTGGGATACTCCGAATTACAGCCTAAGTGACAGATAAAAGCTGTATTGAGATATCAAATCGCCGTTGCAATGCGATCCAAATACACTTATCAAGTTCGCAAGTAAACATGTAGGTAAGTGAGAGCCAAAGTTTCTTGTTACTTGTCCTTGGCTTAGAGGAAGGAAAATGACCATCAGTTTCCTGCGACCTTCATTTTTTGCATAGTCCGTCAGACTGGCTAGTGTGTGCCCCGTTCTGCTGTCTCCTGTTTCCTTCTGCATTACACCAGTCAGTGAGTGTGAACAGTGCAGCTAACTACCACTCTGGGACAATGTTCTCCATTGTTTTTGCATGCTTCCCAATGGTGGATGGCAAGTCACATATTTCGCTCCACATGCTCCTGCATTCGTTTGATTAAGATTTTTCTGGGTTGGGACATATACATTATACACTGCCTAGCAAAAGTTACAGAACTAGGTATTCAATTTGGACAACGGGCATATTCACTCTTTTAAAAGCGAGCCACTCATTTGTTGACATCGGCGCTTTTCTGAAATCATAGTAATAGAAAAAGAATAATGTTAAGCGATTGATACGACGTTCTGAACGAAAAAAAATGTACATTTTTAACTTTTTGTATGCGACACAAGTTCATTTGCATTTATTAATCAACAATTTTTTAAAAAGCATGCAAATGGCACTCTGAGGGAGTGCATGGTACAAGTAATCAGCATTTATCTAACTAGCATGTATGACATTGCGATTGCATATTCATAGCGTTGCACCATCCTTTGCGCTATCTCGCCGCCCAGTGGAGACTGCAGCAAACACACAGAACAGTATCCTCCGCCTGCAGAACTCGAGGTAGGCTGTGCCGGAGTACAGGACCGACGCATGCACCGCCAGAGGCGGGCGGGAAGAAGTCTTCGGCGGAGGTAGGTAAGAGGAGATCTGTTTCTAAGAAGCTCAGCATTATTTTATCTGCCTTATCTTCCTTCAGTGTACAGCCCTCTGCAGACTGCGTGGTAGGTATTCTTTTTTCGACAAAACCGATAATAACTCAAAGGTTATGTTATCAGTCGGTCGGAACTCACTGCAAATAGATGCGCCATGCTCCACTCCTTCGATTAGGTCTATCAATAAACAAAGTTTACGCCTTGTTTGGCGACAAAATGCAAAAGTTTGTTTTGGGGGCAAATATAAACTTTTGGGTTTAATTGCCGAACTAGATGAAAAATGGATACGGTGATGATGCCAATCTAAGGGGCGGGGTCTAGCGCGTCTTGCTGCTACGATTTCCGAATGACCGATAGCATAGTACTCGCGTTATTCTCATTTTTGTCGAAAAAAGAATACCTACCACGCAGTTTGCAGAGGGCTGTACGTACTAGGGAACACTGTCGCCATGTTCATTGACTATGAAGTTTATTGTGAACACGTTTCCATTTCCCTTCCATTTCCTGTCACCCGTAAAATACCCGCACTATCAGGACTTCGCTCGTCTTACAGGCCAATTATCCAGGAACCAGGAAGTCGCACGTGATTTATACGTAAACGCCGGCTAATGACACACATCTGGGCCCTGGCGAATTCACGGCTAACGGTACGGCCTGTCGACGCTGCACTCCCATCACCGGATGGCTGTGTCCGGTGGGAGGCGGTGTGATCGTCGGTCCGTGGGTGTGAGAGCTGCCGGCCAGCTCCGTTAGAGGCATTCGTGGCAGCTCCCCTCCCCAGGCTACCTGACAGAGCCACGATCGGTCTCAGGAAGCTTCCCCGGAGGTAGCGGAAGTAGCAGTTACCGTGGCCTTCGGGCCGGTCCGGTCGTGATGTCGGAAATTGGGAGCAGGTGGAGGTGACGGTGGGTGTCTGGGGTGCCAGACAAGATTCGTTACGCGTCAACAGGCAAGGTTGGCGTGAATGTCGACCCGGTATGCAATGCAAGCAACAGTAGCAACAGTGCAGGCATCGTGTCTGGTCGTTAGCGTTCAACGTCTAAGATTTGACGCACTCATCAAATCGTGTCCAGTGAGCACTGCTTTTTGCTTAAAGTGACCTTCAGGTCTCGATTGGTTTTGTTTTTGGCATTCGTCATTTACGGCCTGGCTCTAAAGCTCCTCAACTCGGTCACCAGCATGCACTGCATTGCGTTGCTCTTATGGGGACTCATCTGTGATTCAGTTGTGACCCCCTCTGAGAGCCCTTTTTGGTACCCAGTGACCCGTGACTCAGCTCCGGGCGGTGCCGTTTCTCTGCACAAGTCACCATCGCCGCCGATCTTGGCTCCATTCCTGGTGTGACCGTATCACTCGAGGCTGATGGACGATGATAAGTCCGCTGCAGGCAGCCAGTTTCCTCGTCGTTTCGACTCCAACCCTGTCCGGAGCGGGGCGGGGATGCTGTTCTCTCGCCAGGAAATGGACCTGACACGGGGGGTCGACGTGGCTGACACGTGGCTTAGCTATGGCTGAAAACTGGCTGAAATCTGGTACATGAGACGTCGAGATTTGGCCAAAATAATGGCCAGAAATGATCTAACATAATAATTGAATCGTCAGTTTCAGAGACTGCATCGTTGCTGAAATGTATCTGAAATGGAAATTACATGCAGCTGATGAAATTACGACGCGTTGGAGGCAGGGTAATGACGTGTTTTGGAAGTGACTAAACATGCCGTTGGCTAAGCCTGCGTGAGCCTGGGATTTTTCGGCTTTACTGCAAACTGGAATGTTTGTCATAGTCCAGTGGGCGTAGCCAAGGTCCTTGAAGTGTCAGTTGGCCGGTGACGTCATCTCACTGGGTGTGACGTCAGCGGAAAATGGCGGCCTCTAATCTGCGCAGAAGACGCCATCAGTCTCCTGTCGCCCCATCACAGGCCGGCCCCTCCAGATTTCACATCTTGTTTGTCCCTCCTTGTGGTCAGCTCTCCGACAAATCTTTCCATTTTTCTGGCAATTGTGTAATTTGGCCGATTAGAACGTGGCGTTCCCAGGCTGGCCCGAGCTTCTAATGTGAGGCTTCCTGCGCGGGGCGCCGGATGTGCCGGCGGCCTGGGAAGCAGGCGCACCTGACCGGAACGTGCCGGCGCCTTCACACGCTGCCTCGGAGGCGCCCCCGGCCACTGGTCACGTGGTGCCGTGATCAGCCCGAGAGTGCCCGTGTCCGCGGCCTCCGGCGACTGACCGCCGGACACGGGAACGGCGGCTGACGAGCCGACAGAGCCGCTCAATGAACCGCGGTGATCAGTAAAACACTGCTCAATGAGCCGCTGAACAGTAAAACACTGTACAATGAACGGCCGAAAATTCCGTCGAAGGAAGGCGATGGTGTAATGAATGAACATTGCACGCTATATCATGATTCGTACAGTAAAACTGGCTTGTTTACATCGGTCTTACCGTGTGAAGTCGATGGTTTGTTTACATCATCCGACCGTTGTTTCATTGCTTCCGATCGGAATATCTTGATTACCGACTGACAAGAGGAAACGGCTGACAAACAGTTAATGTTTTTCGTGTAGCCCTGAGCCCATGATTCTTTCATCTACCATTCCCAGGCCTGCCGTTCGTAAGACTTTCCAATTGCTTTTCCTGACCCCCCTCCTCTCGTTTCCTTGGAGGCGTTCCGGTCAGTCCAAACGGCTGTTTCCGCCCTCTCCCTTCTTCAATCGCTTCCACAGGACTACCAGCCCCCATTGAGAGGCGCGTGCGGCGACAGACAGACCACGTTCCCTCAGATAATGTCCCGACGACGCCAAAGATAACTCCCGTTCACCACGACTAATTACACCAAAATCGAACACATTTGTCGCCAGTCAGGGCGGCCGTTTTTTTCTGTCATCACGGCAGCTGGCGGCCGTGTGCCGGGCTGGGGCCGCGGGCAGTCATCGCCGGGAACAGCGCCCCAGGGGCCCCGCGGCGCCCGCCGGACGCCAAGACTTGTGCCGGTCACCGGCTTCCGGTGGGCGAGCTGTGTAGTTCTCGCTTCCACCGCCAGGGGCGCGGAGCCGTGGGATCTCTGTGACGTGCGGAAAGTGGGATGGTGCTGGGGGGTGGTGCTTGGAAGGGGTGATTGGTGCTGGTAGCAGAGGATATGGTGATTGGTAGTGCTAGTGGTAATGGTCATGCACCATCACATTGCTGTGGAAATTGGAAACGACAGAGTGACTGGCCACAAACTGACCAGACTTCCAACGTTCCGAATCAGAAGCTTCTCGCGGTCAGAGGCGAATTCAAGTTTTGAAATCAAAATTCAAGTTCGAAATCAATTTGAAAAGTTTGAAATAAAAAATTGAGGTCAAAATTCAAAGTCATCACAGAAACTGCTCAATCACTCTTTTTGCTGTCTATTATCGACTTTAGCAAGCAATCGTTTGTTCATAGCCAATCTATGGTGTGATGAGGTAAATTTCACATCTCCATGAAATAACGTTCATGAAATAGCAACTGTAGGTATATAAAAACATACATCCCCCGTTGGTCGATCGCGGCAAAGTTTGAAGTTTCTGGTGACCTTGATCGGGGAGATTCTCCGCCGGGGCCCGTTGACGGCTAAATATAGACGAGATCATCACTTTAAGACGATCATCGGGACCAGAGGGCAGAGCAGTCCATTCATTGTCTCATTGACCCTTAGGAGAGGTATTTATCTCTGAGGTCAGCTGATGGAGCACTCTTGCTCGTCTCGTACCAGAGATGACCCATAATTCCACGGCCTTTGCAGCTAGGTCACACACTAGCTGTGGCATCCAAAGTGACCCATTAGCAGCCCTTAGACACCTGCAACCTTGCAATTACATCTATCATATGTCGCTAATCGGTAAAATCATCAGCGAAATTACACCTTGTAGCTTCCCTGTGGTTTTATTTGACTCTTAGTGATGAGAGGAAGTTACACCCGCTCACCTGTTGCAACTTTCTCTTGCTTTGATGTGTAGACTTTTATGACACAACTGATGCAGCGTTAAGCAAACAATGCCAAAACATTCGCTAAATAAACGACACAATGTGTTGTAACCCAGCACTTTTGTTGTGTATACAACACCATTTGTTGCAGGGACAGGAATGTGATGAGAACCACACTGTTCATTCTTAAGGCATGGTTTAGCAAGCGACTTTGGAGCTCGCGCAGAGGTAAATCGAGGCGACTGACCCAGCATAGTAATAGCTGATATAGGAAAACATGCATGCCTGTCGATAATTGGGGATTAGTAGAGACATTTGGAGCATCCTGTAACAACTAGGATATCCTGTTGGGTCACGGTTCAATGTACTCCAGAGACGCGAGACTTAAAGATACATGAGAAGCACAAATTGTGTAGTCGAAACAAAGAAGCTGCTCTGGATCCGATACCTTCCAGTCAAAACATTTGTCAGATACATGATTTTTTCCCCTTAAAATGATAGAATTGATATTTCTAAGAGACTGAGGATATTTACCAAATCTGCTTGATTTAATCCGAGTTTGTGCCAATAAACATGATGATGATGATGATATTTTAGTAAAAAACATGTGTACCTATCCTAAAAAGCTAGAGTTTGTACGTGGTAAAGGAAATGTTCCTTGTGACGTCTGTTCTCCCCAATAATCCCACACGCGGGGACTGACGTGATTAGGCCTTTCTGGCCTGTGATCTTGCAACATTTGATTCACAGTGGCCGTTTTCACGACGGAATAGCAGGCATCTATTTAATCCCCATTTGATCCTTTAGTTCCTCAGGAATTTTAGTAGTTCTTTTTAGTAGGTTCCCCAGCCTTCGAATGAATGGTGCGTTAGTTTGCTATTTTTCTATTAAATATCACATCGATTTACTTTATCTAAGGATTTATCACTAATATCAACATAAAGCGTAAGCACAATTATAAAATTATGAAATTATTAAATACTAGTACAATAGTTAAAAAAAGATACTGAGTTGCCAGGCTACAAAGAATATATTCATTTATGGCGCACGACAGACATTTAGAAAGCAGCGCCCTGTTTAATTGCACGCTGCTAGCCGCTTCCATTGGGTTTTGCAGGCCGACGTCATTGGTCGTTACACGTATGATGTCACGCGACTTGTGGCCTGTCACGGCTCTTTAATGATCTCCACTAAATGAATGCAACAATGGCCTTTTAATTTGATCTCTGTGGCCATCTGTCTATGGAGCGACCAATATGAAAGTTG
This sequence comes from Amphibalanus amphitrite, assembly GCF_019059575.1. Lineage (NCBI taxonomy): Eukaryota > Metazoa > Arthropoda > Thecostraca > Balanomorpha > Balanidae > Amphibalanus > Amphibalanus amphitrite. The sequence continues at coordinate 39,881 of NW_024883225.1, forward strand.
GGTGAATTTACCGGGGTTACATGACTATGAGCAAGCAAATGTGTATCAGGAATGGATTTAGGTGGAGAATTGCGCTGGACCATGAGTGCTCGAACGCTCCCAATTCCACGCCGGTTTGGCTTTGGAGCCGAGACAGACGAATACGATGCGGGTCAAGGTCACCGCTGGGGTAACGGTGGATTGGCTGCGCCCGAGCACCCGTAACGCGGCACAATTCTCCATCTATGGATTTTCCTATTCGTTCAGCATTGTGATAGGCGTTCGTAATAGCATTTACTCTGCTCATGTACCTATCCCCGGTTATTTAAAAGAAGTTTTTGTGGGGGAATATCACGGCTTTAGGTACTCGGTGGCCCTATTCACGACTTTCAAAGAATGCTCCGATAACTAAACACCGCACAGACCTACTGTATTAGTGAATCTGACAGAAGGTCTGTGGAATTACATCCCCCCTCACCACACCCCTAAAAACTCATCCAGTGTCCAAAACCACTTTTATCGACTCGCCAAAAAAAAACACACACACACACACGCACACACACATACACACACAAAGCATGGGGCATGTCAGCTCTCAGTTCATTTATCATTGTCTTTACCATGGTTCAATTGCATTGCGCGATTTAAAGCACGTGAGTGCCTATAAAGTATATATGTAGAAAATAATATCTACAGCAAAACATCCAAAATTACAAAGGCTACAATGCTTAAAAAGTAGGTTCATCAAGGAAGCCCATTTTTACTTGCGTTGTGTTCCCAACCATGCGATTCCAACGCGGGCTATTCGCAACGTCTGTTAAGGCACGTTAACAACTGACAAGCCGCCACCGCTGCCACTTATTCATAGATGGTTGATATCGCAGCTTGGGCGTCAGCAGCGCGGCCCACAACGCGTCGGCGCCAGCGCACGCAGCTGTTGGCACTCGGCAGCCGGTGTTGCGACTTAACGGCCGGCCGGCCCCATGAAGGAGAAGCTCTTGGTGAAGCTTTGTGATCGCCTCATAGCCGCCTTGGATGTCATCTTTCTTGGCAGATCCATCCGTTCAGATGGTACGGTGCAGTCTGGATAAAGGACGAAGTCCAACGCCGCTAACCCCGCGACCGCCACCCCACAACGTGGCCGCAGACCGAACGGGCGTGAGGGCCGTAAGGGCCACCCCGCCATCCGGTAGGTGGTTGAGCAGCCGGGCGCAGCGGCGCCTGGGCGGCGGCCGCGCTGAGATGAAGTCCCAAACCGCCATGTCGCCATCACCGCCATCACCATTGCTGCAGCTGTTCCCAACCGCCTCAATCGCCGCCGTTTTGCCAGCAGTCGCGCCGCGGAATGGCAGAAGCTCCAGAGTAGCCTCCAGCGCCCCTCTCCGCACGTGTGCAGGTGCACTGCGGCCGCCGGGTCCGACGTCCAGGCAGAACATGATATTTCCATGCTGCTCCGACGGTGGGCTGGTCTTGTTTGGGCGTTCCTCCACTGTGACGTCGGTCACGCCTGCCCCGGCCAGGGCGCAGAGGCCGACGTGTCACCATCCGGTTGCAGTCCTCAGTGTCAGTCGGGTCGCAACGTGTACCTCTTCCGCAGCGTGGAGCGCGCTCCCGCTGGGCAGCGATACAGCCAAAAGTAGCATAGCATGCGGGCGGCCAGCGCTGCGCCGGACAGCGGACCCATGCCGGGGGTATGCCGGTCTCGGCCATTAGCGGGGTCGTCGGGGCCGAGGCTGTACATACAGCTGGTGACCGCGTGAGCCGCCAATCGAAGCTCACGGCTTATAAGCTCGACGCGGGCATCACACGCCGTCCCGATGGGAGCTCCACGACGCCGCCGCGAACTCCAGCGCGGCTCGCAGCGCGAAGACCAGTACGGACGGCCGGGGCAAACGGCGTGCGGGAGTCGCAGGCGACGTTCTGCGGACAGAAAGGGTTGGGCATAAGCTGGTCGGCAGGACACTCTTGGAGCCGAGCCTTTGATGTAATTACAGATGATCCAGAAGCATGCACAAAAATTCATGACACACTATTCTCATTTATGTATTTGCTACATATGATATGATATACCAGCTCATGATCAGTGACGCATTCTGGGCAATATGTTCTAAAGTGGAGTAACTGAAGTTACAGCTTAAAAGCTTAAAAAAAAACAGCTTAAAAACACACACACACACATTCGATAGCTTATGAGAATAACATGCCTTGTGTGCTTAATGCAGGAAAATATTTTTTTTACTTTTTTAGAAACAGCAAAAGAGTTGTCAACAAGCCATGTCAACTATCTTAACAATTTTTATGGAAACTGCTCTAGCTAGCTTAAAGTTCCACAACGTTTCCGGAGCACCGTACCCAAACTCAGTTCATGTTACAAGAAAAAACAGTAATAATGCCTCCTAATTTTGAATGAAATATAGGTATGAGTAATTTGATTTGGAAAGCAACAAATTTCCGCACATTATTTTAGCAAAATTACTATTTTCTTCAGCCATCAGGTTACACAAAACTATAGTAAACTTTATGATCTAGTTTACACAAAACCAAAGCCCCGATTTTAACAAATGTAGATAAAATTTAAACAATTTTAAAAAATGTATCGTGGAGAAAATGAAAAGTGTAGATTTGTAAAGCCGGGATATTTCAATTTCACGGATTAGGCACTTAAAGAAATATCTTCACCTTTCTTTGAGCCACCAGCCTTGCCCTTCACCCAAGTTTTACACGAATGTAGTGAAGCAGACAATGTGGCAACTCAAAATTGTGATGGTTTGAGATAATTATGACGGTAAAAGAAAAAGCAACACAAGGTTCCTTACCCTCGTTTTTTTCACATGGGTTCAGATGAGGCTTCAACTGTTGCCGACCTCAGGAGCTATAGGAACTTGAGCTTTCCAAAACTCAATTTCTAAGGGCACTGAGCAGTGTTTGGCTTTCACACGAATGCGATAGTAAGTTATATGAAGTTGACAAAGCAAGCAAAGCAAAGCATGATGCCCCGCGCGTCCGCCCGCGACCACGCCCCGCGTCCGACTCCCGACCGCCGCGTGACCCGAGGCGCCCGGCGGTCACGTGACCTACCGGCCGGGACTGCAAACGGCCCTCACCACCATTCTTGTATGACGTCATATCCTACTGAGGTGCTGATTGGTCGGAATTAGATACCTGAAGGTAATTATCTGCCGTAGTTATTTTTGTTTCATTGTTTTGCGTGTTTTCTTATATGAAATGTAATTAAAAAATTTGTCATATTTTAATCACCATTAAAACATAACTGAATAGGTATAAAAGAGAACTCGATATATACTTTCCTTGTTTTTAAGAATTCCGGAATTAGATACCCGAGGGAGCAAAGAGGGAGCAAGTTGCCACGCTGATTTACCCCGCGTTCGATGTCTCTCGGACAGCGAAGATTCTACGCCGTCCGGCCAATCACGTTCCATAACCGCAGCTGAGCCCCCGCTGACCTTGGACGGGATTGGCCGGACGGCGTAGAATCTTCGTCGTCCGAGAGACATCGAACGCAGGGTTAATACCTCATAGTCGAAAGGTGGGCTACTAGAACCAAAAATTGCTGTGTTTGTAAATAAATAAGTGATTTGAGGGCAAAAAATGCCCGGATTTAAACTTCTAAAATTATTTTGAACATAAAATATTTCAGTTTGAGGGATGTTAAGGCCTCTAAGGGTAGGTACTTTTTAGGTATCAAATAAGTTCCTCTGCGAAAGTTCCGTCGTGAAAACGGCCAGTGACAAGCACCATACCGCAGGTAAAAATAAATGAACGCACAGCCCACACGGCACACCGGAACCACGAAAACCTAATGGGTTTAAAGCCCACCGCCCGGGGCTGTGTGGCTGACTCGCTGCAGTGAGCTCTAACATTTTACCGGCGGCTGCCGACTCAGTGTGCGGTGCCGCCGAAACCGCCAGCCACCCCGGCTGCGAGTTATGGCCACATTTGGCCGATAATTCGGCTGGGAACCGGCCGAGTGCACGAGCCGCTCCCATGAGAACACGGGCCGACGCACCGTCCCCACTGGCAGCTACGGAGAAAAACCGGCGACCGGCGACGACCGCTGCGGTTTTTTAATCCAAATGTAATAACGCAGCTCGGTTTAAATGCCGCCGGCGCGTGGAAGTGGCGACGCTGTCCTCTGGCCGCGCATTTCCGCTCCCATCGGCGGCAGGGGCGATGGCCGACAGGTAAAGTTCTCACCGGCGAGGGTGCCGGACGCAATTCACGCGCGTGCGGTCACACACCGGAACGGCAGGTCAAGAGGCGACCGGAATCGATCTGAGGCGATCAACAAAAACCGGAGGAGCCGGTCATTAGGCGCCGTGGATTCCAGTCGTTTGCGTCAGGAAAACACAGTTTGAGAGGCTCGCACAAGACGCCCCGTCGGAAGCGGCTCGACTGCGGAAATTCGCACGTCTGTGATGGCCCGAGTCTAATGGCCCGCGTCGTGATGACTGTGATCGTGAGACGGTCAGCTGTTTATGCGATCCTGCGCGTGGCCGTATTATTGTGGCCAGCTACCGGAAACCATGCAGAAGGCGCGCTATCGAGCAGGCTGTGTGTGTGAGAAACAATGTTTGATGAGATTACGGACAGCAATGATCAAACCGACGTCCCACGATAAGCAAATAGATAGATCAAGTTTGGCGAATGGGTATTGAAGCTGCCTTAATTAGCATTCGTTTATCATACTACCGTAATAATAAGAAGGATCGTATGCTGAACGTTTCTGCTGGTCCATTAATCATTACTGGATGCTGTTGAAATCATGCACCAAAGCTCTGACAGGATGAAAATTACTGATATGTCTTCAGTGCAGTCAAATAACTTTCCCATGGGACCTTTTGAAATCATCTAGCATGCAACTATCTGGGAAAATCAGTTTCACTTTTAAGCATTAAATTACGGAAGTAGTATAGCGATACAACGGACATTGCCACAAATTCGTATAAAACTGTTCATAACATTTGAGTCTATTAAATGATCCTGTGAAACAAGCGAATGCTATTTTGCTGACGATTCCACATCTATGACCAACTGACCACCGGCCAATGCACTACCTAAGAGTCATCTAACCTCTCCGACGTCCACCCTATCGTGCGTGAGCCGTGAGTCCCCTGCCGACTATGTGCGTGTGTCAGCACTGAGCGATTCTGCGCCGGCCGGAACTGACGACTCATTCCGTGCCGGAAGTGCGTCTTGCAGTGCGAGCGGTCGACGGCTGCTCGGCTGAGGGTGCGGTTGCTCGGAGGTAGCGGTGGTGGTGGCTGGACACTGCCCCATTGCGTGTCTGGCGCTCGTTCGTCAGGAAGGGTCGAGTGCCACCAACTTCAGCCGCCACTGCAGAAACGGGAGACGTCCGCCAACCGAGAGTTGGGGCTGCGGTGACGGGGTGGTGCGTTCGGTAGAGGCCGCGTGAGCTTGGTTGGTCTTATAGACGAGCTTGGCTGACTGAGTGACTAGTGATGACACTTGGGACCTTGAAATATATGACATACGATACGCATTTCTAAGCGAAGTTTTGCGATTTTAACGTGAAAGTCAAGAGCCTCCAGAGGCTGTCTTAGATTGCAGCTTCAATGTTAACGTCCTATGGCGTCACCCGTAGTTCAGACTCAGACCGGGCACACGAGCCCCGCTCAGCAGCGAGCTACCGGCGCCGACAGCCCCGCGGCGTGCGCACCGCGTTCACACCATGGTCCTTGAGCAGTGCTGCAGCGCAGCGGCAATTAGCCGTGCACTGGGGTAGCGTAATTAGGCGGGGAGCGGTCCCACCGCCCGCCTAATGTGCATGTGTGCCGCGATGACGGTGGCGGCAGCGCCATCGCGCATTAGCTGCGTTAGACATCAAACTGTTTGCGGACGTTTCTCAAGTTGCCTGCTCACGGTGCGTTGAGGAGTGGTGGGGTGGTTCGGCCCGTCAACAAATGGTGGATCGCGTGGAGCAATAGCCGCGCACGGCGCACATGTTGATGAGTTGCACATTTTGATGGCAAATGGATGGCGACCGCGATAGAGGAAAGGTGGGTGAGTCAACGAGCGAAATGGCATCTCTTTGATGATGATTGTTTAGAGTAAACAAGCGATTAGCTGAATAAACGCTATTGATGTGTAAATCATGTTCAGTCATATAGCGTAGCATTGTTTAAAAAAAGCAAGCTTATGTGTGGCATACTGAACAAGCAAGTGTTTGACATTCGAGTTTGTAGTTGCTTTCCGCCCGACGAGGCCATGTTATGTAATGACCGTTCAGTTCAATTGAGTGTTTGCGCTTAGCAACTAAAGACAATCAAGTGGAACTGCAAACGTGGCGGGATTTGTTTGCTCAAGTAAACAAAATTCCGATCATCGATTAATTTCGTCGCCGCACAAACATATCTCACAATTGCTCTTTTGATACAGGTGTACTATGAAGTGCGACAATCAACACCATCAGCTCGATCATGAACACTGACACTGCTATATCCATTGTAAACAAACCTGAAGTGCAGGCGCCAGGGTATCACTCCGTATTTAACCTACGTCTTACCTGCGCAGCGCCTATACCTCCCAGCGTGGCCGGGGCTGTTGCGCAGCGGCAGGAGGGGGACGTGTGATTCGCGGTTTGGGTACTCGTGGCGGTACTGCCGGTGCACTATACGGGCGCCTCGAGCGGCGTATAATCACTGCAGTGGCTCCCACGGTCCGCGGTGTAGGGAGGCAGGGTGCGGTCACTGCTCGCTGCTCGGACACCCCCTGACGGCTGGCCGTGAGCCGGACGGGAGGGCAGTCGACAGACCATACGCTCTAACGGCGAACTGTTTTTGGAACACAGCCTCTGAGCGTCCAAAGCATTACACCGTCCTTCAGTTCTTTGCAAAATTGATTTTTACCAGAATCTCGAATGCTTCTTGCCCTCTCATGAGCTTCTTAACTCGCTGCCCTTGGTATATTTTATCCAAATAAGAACTAAATACGGCAAACGTCAGCAAGATAGCACCAATTATAAAGTTTTATTTCTCATTGCATATTTAGATTTCATTTCATGTCAGCTGGCCGGCTGCCCCCGGCTGGACACAGTGCCTCCGACGTCACTCCCCCTCACCTCTGCACACCATGACATGACGTGGTTATCACCAGCGCCTCTGTGCGCTCTCACATGGTTATGCATGAACATGGGTGTAACTTTGTATACTTTTGAGGTCCCATGTGGGACCCCAAAGCGAACATTTGGGACCCCAATTGTCATTTTGGGACCCCAATAGTGGAGGCCCCCGAGACGCACCAGGTACTTTACAAACGGAGGTCCGATGTTCATATAGAAGGTTCTCTAGAAGTTTCTCTATAAATAGGAGGCCCCTTGGACAAATCGGAGGCCCCCTGGACAAATAGGAGGCCCCCTGAACAAGTAGGAGGCCCCCTGAACAAGTAGGAAAACAGGAGGCTCCCTGGAGAAATAGGAGGCTCTCTGGACAAGCAGGAGGCCCTAGACAAATAAGAGGCCCCTAGACAAATAGGATGCCCCATGGACAAATAGGAGGCCCTCTGTACAAATAAGAAGCCCCTTGAACAAATATGGAGGCCCCATGGACAAGTAGGAGGCCCTCTGTACAAATAGGAGGCCCCCTGGAAAAATAGGAGGCCCCCTGGAGAAATAGGAGGCCCTAGACCTAGACAAACAGGAGGCCACTTTCACTAAAGGAGGCCCCCTGGACAATTAGGAGCCCCTGGACAAATAGGAGGCCCCTTTCACAAAAGGAGGCCCCTTTCGGCTTTCACAAAAGGAGGCCCCCTGGACAATTAGGAGGCCCCTGGACAAATAGGAGGCCCCTGGATAAATAGGAGGCCCCCTGAGCAAGAAGGAGGCCCCCTGGATAAAGAGGAGGCCCCCTAAAATAGGAATAGGAGCCCTCTGGATAAAAAGGAGGCCGCTTGGAAAACAAGAGGCTACTTTAACCAATAGGAGGCCCCCTGGACAAATAGGAGGCCCCCTGAACAAGTAGGAGGCTCGCTGGATATATAGGAGGCCTCTTGGGCAAATAGGAGGCCCCCTAGAAAAATAGCAAGCCCCTTGGACAAATAGAAGGCCCCCTGTACAAATAGGGGCATCTTGAACAAATAGGAGGCCCCATGGACAAGTAGGAGCTAGAAGCCCTCTGTACCAATAGCAGGCCCCTGGACAAATAAAAGGCTCCTTTAATAAAAAGGAGGCCCTTCAAAAAAGGAGGCCCCTGAACAAGTAGGAGACCCCTGCACAAATATGAGACCCCTGGTCGATTAGAAGATCCCTGGATAAATCGGAGGCCCCTGGACAAATAGGAGGCCCCCTGGATAAAGAGGAAGCCCCCTGGAAAATAGAAGCCCCCTGGATAAATAGGGGACCTTCTGGACAAACAGGAGGCCTCCTGGACAAATAGGAGTCTTGATATGTGCTGTTTTAGAGTCATATTTTTCCCAGGTTTATGTTTGTAGATATAAAACTTTATCGGAATTCACTGGGATTGTATTGCGGAACTAGCATACGCAATACAATCCCAGTGAATTCCGATACAGTTTTATATCTACAAATAGGAGTCCCCCTAGACGAATAGGAGGCCCTTGGACAAATAGGAGGCGCCATTAACCAATAGGAGCCCCCCTAGACAAATACGAGGAGGCCCTCTGGAGGCCCTCTGTAACAGTAGGGACTGCTCTCTGTACGTACAAATAGAAGACCGGCGCTCGACCAGTAGAAGCTTAGCTGTATGTACAAAAAGGAGGCTCTCTGTGCAAGTAGTCGAAGTAGGAGGCTCTCTGTACTATGCCTACAAATAAGAGGCCCCCTGGCCCTTGGGCAACTTAGATGCTACACAAATCGGAGGTCACGTATAAAAAGCGGAACTCTATTGGAATACCTGTTTGAATAAATTATTTTCCTGATATTCAAGTTATTTAATCCTCGCCCGCACATAGGGGGGCAGTGATTGCCACCCCCACCCCCCAGGTATTTTTCTGCTCTGCTCTTAACATTTTGATTGCTAGAAGCCGGATGTTTTGTATAGCTGCTTCTCTAATTCCTTTCTTAGTGTTCACTGAAAATTTCAAGTTTCTGTGGTTTTTTGTTTCGGAGATGTGACCTTATTCTTCAGGTGATGTCATAACCCAAATGACAAATACCCGATATCTTGCGTTGGCTATGGGTCTTGTGAGCTTTTGACACCTTGATTTCGGCCTTTTTTGCCAGTCTTCCTTCCCACTATCATGGAACATATTGTTCGATGATGTAGAGATGCCAGGGTCAGGGTCAAGGTCAACCTAGGTCATCTAATCATTGGATTCGTCTCTTCCCAAAGAATCTGTTGCTCTTGACCGCGAAGCTTAAAATCTTGTAAGAAAAATTGTGGTGATGTCGAATAAAATACCTACACAAGCAGCGGGCCAACCCATCATATACCGATGACGCTGCCGTATTAGTGCCCAGCCAGCTAGAACAGCTCTTTGTCACACTATCCGACTAATTTGCTGGCTGTGGTCATTTCACGTTAAGTTAGGTCAGGGTCAATGGTATGTGTTTGTATGTCTGTGTATGTCTGTGTATGTACTGATGTGTGCACAGATTGGTTTGTGTGTCCCTGCCTATTACATGAGATCATGAACTGAGAAGCTTTTACCAAACATGCAGTCAAAGAAACTTCACGAAAAGTAAATTCAGCTTGCCTAAAACGCAACAATTTTAGATGACCTAGGTTGACCTTGACCCTGACCCCGACATCTGTACCTACATCGCAGAACAACATGTTCAATGATAGGTGGGAGGTAAGACTGGCAAAAAAAAAAACGAAATCAGGGTGTCAAAAGCTCACAAGGCCCATAGCCAACGCAAGACATTGGGTATTCGTCATGTAGGGCATGACATGACCTGAAGAACAAGGTCATATCTCCAAACCCAAAAGCCACAGAAACTTGAAATTTCCAATGGACGCTGAGAAAAGATAGAAAAACAGCTATACTAAAAATCAGGTTTCTAGCTTTTAAAATGTTCAGTGTAGAGCAGAAAAAACCAACTTGGGGGGTGGCAACCATCACCCCAGGTGCGGGCGAGGGTTAACGCTCACACTTTCTGCAGGGTCGGTTAGATTCCTTGCGCAATGCTGTGCAGTTAAATTCTTTTTTTTATAATAAAGGCATTTTGTTTTATTGTCGAAAGTGAAAAAGCCAGAAATTTTCGTCGATTTCGGACGCCGTGGGGGAAATTTACATACAATGTCACCCTGCTGGCCTGGAACCACCAGTAGGGTCAGGTGACCTATCATTTCTTTATTAATATTAAAAATTAAATCATGGCATCCGAGCTGTGACGAAAAATAAGTGGCCTAAATCCGATGAGAAAACTGGATTTGAGGGTACCCTGGGTTTGGCTTCTGAGCCTCTGGTCCCCCAGTGAAAATTTCTTAGAGGAGGCCCTGGCGTGGTTCGTAAATTACCGCTTCCACGATTGGAGGCCCCTAATTGCTTGGAGGCCCCCCCCCCCACTAAATGGAGGCCCCCTTGGACGTTTGGGACCCCAATGGTAATGTCAAAGTTTCACCCATGTGCATGAAGCGAGAGTGGAAGAGCGATAATTGAGTATGCCGCTTTATGAGCGCACTGCGCTGGGAACGCCGCCTGCGCCAGTTGGCAGCCCGTGCATAATGCCACACTCACGAGCTTGCATGGTCATGGGCCTGGCTGGCATTTTCTCGGCAACGCCTCGGCTGGCCTCCATGTTTCGGGCCGTATCAATGGAGTCTGATACAAACTGGGCTGGTCATGGCTAAATGATGATGGGTGCGCATTATCTTGGATGAATATAATGAGACGTATGTACGTACAGCCCTCAGCAGACTGCGTGGTAAGTATTCTTTATTCGACAAAACCGATAATAACTCAAAGGCTATGCTATCAGTCGGTCGGAACTTACTACAAATAGATGCGTCATGCTCCACTCCTTCGATTAGGTCTATCACTGAATAAGGTAAACGCCTTGTGTGGCAACAAAATGCAAAAGTTTGTTTTGGGGGCAAATATAAACTTTTGGGTTTTGTTGACGAACGAGATGGAAAATGAATACGGTGATGATGCCAATCTAAGGTGCGGAGCCTCGCGCATATTGCTGTTACGATTTCCGAGTGACCGATATCATAGTATTCGCGCTATTCTCGGTTTTGTCGAAAAAAAGAATACCTACCACGCAGTTTGCAGAGGGCTTGTGGCATTCAAACTTTGCGTCTATCGTAGACTGTATTTCTTCACCCTTCAGACATCTCAACGCGCACACCGACCCGTCCTCTCTCTCTCCCGCCCTGCTCTCCACTGCCCGCCCGTCTCCCAATGTCCAGCCGGGCCGCCCGATATACGGGCCGGCGTGTCCCTGCTGCCGCGCACATGTGTGGCCATAGACCTCCATTTATGACCACTTATGACCCGACGCCGACCCTACGCGACAAGGCTAGAATACAAACTATGTGAACAAACAGAGAGACACATTCCCCCCTGTTCCTAAAGAACACATCTAACTACAGTTTAACTAATGGGGGATGGGAGCGCCGAAGAGTTGCGGCGCACGCCTGCAGCGCAAACCCCTTCTTAGCACGTCACTATAACTATCGATATTATCTACACTTTCCGCTGGCGCTCTACCTTCGTTCACACGGTCGTTTGACAATCCCTCAGTTTCTGTTTTTACAACTTTCACTGTATGGATCCGCTCCTCTGTTCCGGCACCGCCATCCGCCTCAGCTGCTGCTCGAGGGACCGGCTCGGTCTGCTCGGTCGGCGCGACAGCTGGGGTCAGCTCTGACGGCTCCACCGCCGCCGGCGCCTCAATGGCCAGCTGTCCAGGCACATGGGCGGTCGGAACCGGACAGGCGATCTCCTCTTCCTGCTCATCATCCGTCGAAGCAGCCATTGCGTCGTCACCGTTGTTGGCAAGACGATGACGAATGTTCCGCACGTGCCATGGGACTCCATCCACTTCAATCGTCTGAGCGGATATGACTTTGGTGACAGTGCCCTCCTTTGACACGGCGGTGCACCGATCGCCCCGTTTTCGGACCCACACCGCATCACCGGGCTGATACACACCAGGCTGGCCGGCCGTCTGAGGAGGAGCAGCTGTGTTTCCCTGTGACTGCACGCACAAGTCTCTGCCAGCCTGACGGTAGGCACCATGTATCGGGGCCGTGGTAATATCACGCCCGTCCTTGGGCGTGACATTATATCGGTGCACGGCTTCTGGTACGGTGCATCCCTGACGGGCGGCCATCACTTTGATGGTGCGGTGGTGGCGCTCGATGATGCCATTCCCACCAGGTTCATAGGCCGCGCGATACCTCAGCTCGACGTCCCACCGCACCGCGAACGCCTTCAGCTCTCGACCCTTGAATTCGGTCGCATTATCCATTAGAAGCTCGGCCGGTGCTCCTCGCTCCAAAAACAGAGCCTCGAGTTGTCTGACGATCTCGCTCCCGTCAGAGCGGCGGATCTCACGCCACATGGCGTATCGCGACGGCCCACAGTCAATCACGGTGAGATAGTGTTTTCCGCGGAAATGGGTTACGTCCATTGCCAGCCGCTCCCAGTTGCGCTCGACCGCCAAGGCACCATGCTTCCATCGCGACGGGGCTGGGTCGATCGACGCACACACCTGGCACGATCTAACGATCTGACGAACCGCCGACTTCGTCACGCTCTTTCCCAGCTCTCGGCGCGCATACCACCACGTCCGCCGCACTCCCTGGTGTCCCACACTTTCATGCACCGCCATTATGTCCTCCGGTCGAGCTGTCCTAACGGCCGCCACCACACCTGTCGCCTGCTCGCTTCCGGTTCTGATCCACTCTTTTGGTACTCTCGTGAGCTCGTCTGCACGGTTGGCAGCCGACGGCACGAGCTCCACTGTCACGACGAGGTCGTACTCGCTGGAGAGCTGCTTGAAAACGGCCACCCGCCGCCGAACCAGCATTTCCGACTGTGCCTTCGTTCTCAGTCGGGCACGGCCTGTCAGAGCGTCGGTCAGCCAGCGCTGAACAGTGACAGAGTCTGTGCGGAGTATCACACGCTTGAATCCCCACGCCACCGCCATATTCATACCGTTCAGCGCGGCATCCAGCTCCGATAGGTTTATGTGCATGTCTGAGTCACTGTCAGATCGGAGCCACGCGGCGTCTTCGATAACCTCACCCGTGGTGGGGTCACTTAGCACTACGCCGCGGGCGATGGAGCTGGCATCAGTCCACACCATCACCGAGTCTCCTGAGACGCACCACTGTCCTCGTGCCGGGTCACACTCTGCCAGCCGCCGGGCCACATCACTGACTTGTTTGCGCAGGTCATCGTCGGTGATCGGTGAGTCCCAATCTTTGGTGACCTTGTTCGCCGCCCTTTTCAGCCAGGCAGCGGCCGGCCGCAGCCACCCGGCGACGGGCACGTGTGAGGTTAGCTGACCCGCCCAGGCGAAGATTGACCGCCTGGTCAGCACCCCGGGTGGCTCAGCTGGTGTCACGCCGTCCCGAGACCATCTCAGTGTGCCGTCACCGCCAGACTGCCGTCTCACTCGGAGCCCCAGCATCCGGGCTCCGGCCTCATCCGCTACCCGTTCCGGTGGCTTACACGAGAGCCCGTATGCGGAAAAATGTTCGGCCACCCGCTCAGCCGAGATGAGCGTCTCGTTGACGAGCAGGTCGTCAGCGTACGGGAGCACTGCTTTTGCGATCTCTGGACTTTGATCCAAAACTTCCCGCACTACCGCTCGCATGATGCCGCTTGCAACGCTGAGACCAAATCCGACCCTTGTCAGACAATGTCGCTGGCCGTCCACGATTACCGTCTGAAACGGCCACAGCTCCTGGGCCACGTGCAGCTGCAGAAACGCCTTCTTCAGGTCGATGACGGCCACATCGTCGCCGTGTTGCCGCCACTTGCGGAGCTGGTCGCGGCACACATCAGCTTCAGCCGTATGAGCCACCAGGTGCTCATTCAGTTCACGGTAGTCGAGCACCGGCCTGACCTTGTCCTTGGCTTCCTGGGTGACCGCCATGAGCGGAATTAGGCCACGCACCGGCCCGTGTTCCTGCTCATTGTACGGTTGCAGCCACCCTTCCTCGATCCACAGCCGTAACTCTGCGTCGAACCGCTCCTGCGACTCTGCCGGCACGCGATATTGCGGCACAGTATTCTTGAGTTGTTTTGGCTCCTTTCCGTCGGCCCACTTCCACCAAACTGTCCACTTTCCGTCGCTGAACTTAGCCACAAAATCAGCCGTCTCGATCTGTCTGTCCACTGGACCACGCCCCTGAGACACCGCTGCCGACATACCGCTCGATTCTGCCTTTACACCGGCGCACCCCGAACGCTCCCCCGTCACCACTTTACCACCAAAACGCACCTCTCCACCACTAACAAACACACCACCCAGCGCCTCTAACCCGGTCATGCCCAACAGCACGTCAACACCCAACAACCTTTCCGCCACTACCACAGCACGGACCACCGCCCGCCGGCCTTGTGCCTCCAGCAGCACCTCTGCACTCCCGCTGCATCGCACGACACTCCCATTCACCGCGGTCAAGTTTGTCTCACATCGATCCCATTTATCGACACAACCCGCGAACACCACGGTCTCCTCGCAGCCCGTGTCCACCAGCGCGTGACACGGTCGCCCGTCGAGCAGCATCTGGATTACCGGCGCTCTGCTGCCGGCTCGGTGGACGGCGGAGGAGGTGCTGGCGCTGATGCAGCTCCCCCGCCGCAGCCGTTTGGGCACATCCGGGCGATATGACCTGGGCGACCACATATCCAGCATCTGATCGGAGCCGGCCGGCGACTTGACCTTGAAATGTCACGTGATGGCCCACTCGCCGCCGCCGCCGCCGCCCCCGCCGCCGCTGCTGCCGCCGCCGCCGCTGCCGCCGCCGGTGGCGCTGCCGTGACTGCTGTCCTGGACAGTACGGCTCTCGCTCGGTCCAGGACGTACTCGAGAGTGAACTCGTCTCCGAGCCCGTCCCGAACCGCAGCTTGCGCAGCCTCCGGCAGCCCATTGACGAAGGTGATGGCGATAGCTCTCTCCGGCAGACCTCCCATCAACTCAGCGAGCTGCTGCAGCGCCGCTAAGTACACATCCGCCGTCTCTCCGGGATGAAGGCGACGCCGAGCCATTTCCGCCTGCGCTGTGAACGGGTCCATGGCGAAGGCCCTCAGCAGCTTAGCCTTCACGCTGGGCAGCTGATGACGAGTCGCTGCGGGCATTCGGGACCACACCGCGAAAGCACCGCCGCGCAGGCGAGTCGGCAACACAGCCATCAAGGACACTGATCGCAGCTCGCACAGGAGAGCAGCCTGCTCCAGCCACTCCACTACGTTTCCAGTTCCGTCGAACTCCGGAATAGTCCTGGCGTCGAACGCCGGAGTCACTTCCATCACCGCTCTTCCCGCGGTGTCACTGGTCTCCTCCTCGACACTCGGCATCTTCTCACCACTTGTCAGAAAAATGCCGAAATAGCTTGTGGCATTCAAACTTTGCGTCTATCGTAGACTGTATTTCTTCACCCTTCAGACATCTCAACGCGCACACCGACCCGTCCTCTCTCTCTCCCGCCCTGCTCTCCACTGCCCGCCCGTCTCCCAATGTCCAGCCGGGCCGCCCGATATACGGGCCGGCGTGTCCCTGCTGCCGCGCACATGTGTGGCCATAGACCTCCATTTATGACCACTTATGACCCGACGCCGACCCTACGCGACAAGGCTAGAATACAAACTATGTGAACAAACAGAGAGACACAGGGCTGTACATTATTTAACTTTTAGATACATATATTTCAGTTTAAAAATCCATATTAATTTTCGTTCACTTTCTCAATATGGTGTGCTCTGCTGTTTGCAGGCTCATATTGCTCTGCCTTATTGGTTACGCTGTGAAGGATCCGAGCCTGAGCCAATACTAACACTCGTCAGTGACTAGGCATCCTGTAGAGTGTGGGTAGCTGACCGTAAATCGTTTTCTTGGTCAATTCTCCGCCGGTCGCTGCGTCCACGGCTACCCAATAATTTCCGCGGGTGGCCGGTCGAACTCAGACCGACCGCATCGAATGAGGTGTCACCGAGCAGCCCGCACCCGCCCATTAGCTCGTGCCGTGTTTGTTTTTGATTAGCGCCGGTCTCTCCGTCAGTCTGTCTGTGTGTGTGTCGGTGTGTGACCGGCCGGGGAGCGACTCTGTCCGCCGGCGTGCCCTGTAATCTGCGACACAGGGTGACAGTAGAGGGACGGTCACCAACTGTCGCTAGACGTCACCTGCGGAGTGGAGCCCAGCGCGGTGTGAGCTGAGCTAATAGTTCCCGTGGAGATCACAGGACGGCCCCGTCTCCACGCCGGTGGGATGGGCTCGTTATGGCCGCCACGGGGCACCTCCGGTTCTCAAAGACCCCGCTGAGGTTTCGGCACCTCCTTCTACATCAAGTTAATGATGATGTGAGAGCAGGAAAGATCAAAGGAAAGGGTTTGGCTGTTCTCGGTCCAGCCAGAGGACAGGAACAGAGCAGCATTTCATGATTTACGTGGTGCATTTAAGTAGCTTCCATATCGTGTCTTTCTTCCAGCCACGTCTCAATTTCAATGTCATGTCACATCCACGCAAATATCCAATGCTGTCTCAATAACTTCATAAATGCATTCCATTTCCTACGACTGCCAATGTGAATAATTTTGCACTCGCTCCCCAACCGTCCAATGTCATGCCAGGATTATTCTCAGCTGCACACGTTTCATTCCATGAAGTCTCATTCCTTTCCTGTGTTTCCCACATCTTCATCATGCCAGTACGGTCGTGACTCGTCTTAGTTCCGTGACACCCCACCGTCCCGCGTCAAGCCACCGTCGTCGTTTCAACTTAGCCGTCGCCGTTTCAACTTTGCCGTCCCTGTGTCAACTCCGCCGTCTCCTCAGAAGCTCCCCGTCTCTACCGCCCACGTCGACTTTATGCGGCCTCAAAGTGAACATGTTCGGATTAGCGGCGAAAAACTCTCGGCTGACTGCACGTGTCGACGCTTCCGGTGGTCAGTGCCGACCACCGACGGGACGCCAACGTCGCTGACACCCGGCAGACGGCGCCGCTGTTTTTCGGAGGAGGTGAGATTAGTCCCACCCAGGTCGTGACCTACCGCGTCGCCGCTTCGCCTGCCACCGGTCCTGTCCTTCCACTGACCTGTCAACTACCCTGTCCGTCCTCTAGCCCGCCGACCACCCCCTGAAAGTCTCCTGACCCGCCGCCCGCCCTGACAGCCCCCTGACTTCTCGGCGGGACTCTCTGACGTGCGGACGCTGACGCGATTGACAGGCTAATCATGAGCCACGCCCTAATCGTGTCCCTGTCTCCGAAGACGTGTGGCGGTCTAGGGGACAAGGCGAGGTGATTATTACCTCTGATCATAAGCCGTGCCAAATCCGGGACCGCCAGCGTTGAAGGAATGTTGAGGAAAGGGGAAAGACACGATGAAACGCCGGGTATTTCCTGAGCTGGCAATCTGACTATGTGTCGCCTCGTGCGAAGTCGGATGAAGGTATTGTCACCGGTCATTTCATCGGGATCAGATCTGCCGCCTCCATTGTGGCTAGCTCAAGTTCTTCGTAATTGCGGCCGTCGTGGTAGATGTCTTTGATTTATGAACTCGCGGATGGTTCACAGCGGGAGTGGCTATTTCCGATCGTGGATTAGCCGCCGCTGACAGGCTAATGATTGACTCAGGCCAGCGCTGATGGTCGCCCAATGTCGTAGAGTTTCACGCATAGCTCGTCACAAAGATTGTACAGCCTTATCACGCTTATCGCAGTTTTAGTCGCCAGTTGGGTGGCCTCCACGATTGAATAAGTTATTTACAGGAATGAAGGAAGCATTTCCTTCATTTGTAGGCCCGTTGTATCATACAAGTTTTATGATGTGCCACTGCATACTGCGTAAATGTCCATATAAAAATGCGGAAATGAAATTTTGCTTTTCCATCCATTTAAGGCAGCGTGGCTGTTCACATATCTGATCCGGCTATGGAGAAGCATTCCTGTCAAGAAGGAAAATATGAAGGAAGCACCTTGAGACCTTGATTTCTTAGCTTGTTGACAGCAACAAGATCCGAATGTTTTAATATCTTGGTTCCAAACTGACCACTGGCGGATCCAGAAAGGCGGTCTTGGACGCTGCGGGGGGCATATCCCCGCCCTAAAAAAAAAATCTTCCAATTCCAGAAACTCATCGGTTTTCGATTCCTTACGCACTGCTGTGCAGTTTAAAACAACTTTTCGTGATAAAAGTTAAGTTTTCGTTTTATTGTCATAAAAACGCAAACTCTTGTCGATTTCGCGCGCTGCGGGGGGATGGGGAGGTGCATTTGCCCCTAGTGCCCCTGAATCCGCCAGTGAAACTGACAAGATTTAGCGCCTAGGCTAGCACTGCAGAGCTCGGTTACGATTGAAGGCAGAGTGAGGCCAAGGTGCAATGGTCCGCAGCTCAGCCATGGTCTGTCTGTACTCTGTACCATATCGTTCTGCCTACCTGGCTGCCCTGTGACCGATATACCATGTCAACACAGCTGTACTAACCCCCCTGACCCCTGCAGCCCCCCCCCCCCACCACCACCACCATCTCCTCCATCCCACCCACAGCACACCTGGCTAGCTCGTGAAGGTGGCACGCGCCGGCGCGCGTTTGACACCAACACCGGCCAGCCGAGCGGCCGGCAGCTGCCGACTGTTTTCCCAGCTGTGACCGGTCAGTGTGTGACCTGACCCGCGCCACCTGCCCTGCCCCCTGCCCCCTGCGCGCTGCCCCCCGGGTTCCTCAGGGGGCAGCTGCGGCGGGGGCCAGGTGGGACGCCCGACCCACCCGCCGGTGAGCGTCGCGCTATTGTCCGTTCACTGTCCGGCTGACCAGTGTCCGATTCTCTGTGTCCGGCCGCGTCTCGTCTGTAATTGGGAATATTGTGCCGGCGCTGAGCTCAGGTGGTGAGCTCGGCCCCACCGTGGGACACCCTCGCACTGGGATTTAAGAGAACCGTTACCGCAGGCGGGCTGGCCGGGGGAGAGGAGCACACCTGGGAGGGTCCAGAGGTGATAATGGATGTGTACTGGACACTGCTCGCTGACCGGGCCTCTGAGAGAGACGAGAGCAGAGCTGCCAGGTGGGAGAACCACCAGGACGCCACCAACCCGGATACTGGGGAGAATAGATGATTTTCATAGATGGTTGGACTGAACGGTGGGCTCGGCCGATTGGTGGGGTTTGTGCTAAAGGCGAATCACCAATGTTTGCCCGCAGATGTTGTGATCTTCAGAAAACTTCAAACTGAAATTGCAGCTTTCAATAAATGTTTTCTCATGGATGCTACTAGTTTTTCAACCATTTTCTCGTGAGACCCTCACGTTGTCAGTTATTTTCTACCCCTTCCCTCCTCTGACCGTCCGCTCAGCTCCGACCGTCCTCTCCCGGCCGTTCCCTCACGTCCGTTGCCGACCGTTGCTCTGCCATGACGCTCTGTCACCGAGGTGACAGCGGCGCACGCAGCCCGCCTCTGTCATCCCATTGTTCGTCATTTGTCCGCCGCCTTATGGGCACACGCCGCACATTTCCATAAGGCACGCGGCGTCCCCCGCGGCCGGCGGCGGGTGCGCGTCTCTGCCACTATCGGCCACTCCGATCGGTCAAGATTACGTCATGGGGCGCGCAGTTTGGTGACTGAAGAATACATCGGGAGCTGATGGAGAGGTGACGATTGCTATCCGCGGCAGAGCGCCAGACGCCCGACCGCGCTCCCTTCTCCCCGGGACGGAGGCAGGGCCGCTCTTCACGACAGGGCCCGGTGTGACGCCGTGATCCGATACATGAGCCAGGCCGAGAGGGACAGGACGGAGAGGGATGGACGCACCAGCCGGCCGCGTGCCCTGTTTTCGGCCCAGTTTCTATGGAGCATTGTAGCCGCCCGTGCCCTGGTGACCTAAAAAACCTTTCACTGGGGACCGGCTGCGCACGTGCGGCGTACGCCACGCGCCGCGATCGGCGCGGCGCGCGCCTGCGCACCTTTTGTCGCGCGCCGCCCGAGCGGCCCGCGCCAAAACACAGCTTGCGCCAAAACAGAGCTGGGTTCTCTCGCTCTCCCTGATGCTGGGAAAGGGTGGCGAGAGAGACCCCTGCTGCTGCCGCAGGGTCCCGGCAGGGGAGGAGGTCCCCCAGCTCTCCCTGCTGGGCGGCGGTGCAAACATAGGATCGAGCTGGTGAGATTACCGGACGGTATTGTTCCGAGTCGCCCTGGTGCTGAGGTAGACTTCAGAAACACCCCGCTTCTCGGCTCGGCAGGAGAACCGTGTGAACTCGCCGCAAGCGCCCTTAGGTTTCGGCCAAATTTAGCAGTAATGTTCAATATCAAAGTCTTATTTCAGGTCAATGCTGCGCGATGATCTGATTCTGTTTATTATATACCTACCTAGGTATTTTGCATAAAAAAGGCTTTGTAGATTCAAAATCGGCTCAAGCAATTTGTTAGCCATGCTTCTCATTCTCAACTGCTCCTCATCTTGGTGAACCTGCTGTCACTGCAGCACGACACGTCACATGGATAACCTTTATCCAGTCCCAGTCTGCTCTGAATGGTGTCACGACTATGCGACTGACAGGTACCGCAGGACTGTAAAGCTGTCAGGGGGTCTGCGTCACGACTGTTTGGGGACGGATCTGTGACTTGTTATACGGCCTTGTGACGACTCTGAGGCTACACACTACACGAGTATCAGTGTAGGTCCATAGCTCTGTGACGCAAAGTTTTCTGTGACGAATAACGACCCGGTACGAAAGCCTGCGTCACGCCCGCTCTGTGACGGCTCTGTGACGCCGTGTGGGAGAGGGCGTCACGCCCGTTCTGTGATGGCTCTGTGACGCCGTCTAGAAGTGGGCACAGTGTCCTACTCGGCCCGTCACGACCGTTCTGTGACGGCTCAGTCCGGGAGTGGGCGTTGTGTCCCACTCGGTCCGTCACGACCCGGCGGGCTCACCATTAATACCAGCCCGTTCACAGGGCTGACAATTACACTCCCAGCGCGCCGCGCCGATTTTTAATTGCAATGATCTCACCGGGTCCAAGGGCGCGCGCCTGGGAAAGTAATCGCTAATTAGGTCTGTCATCCCTCTCGCTAATCGGACGGCAATTAGTGGGGCTCGCTGCTCCAGAAGCGTGCCCGCCTCAAGGCTGCTCCCAAATGGCACTCGGGCCGCCCGGCACGGTCTGAAGGGACGCGTGACGTCGAAATGGGACGGCCATTACCTATGTCCATCACTGAAGGAGCTCTGACACAATTCAACGGCCGAGCTGGTAATATAGGCTTGTCCAGTCGTGTCCCACCAGATGAGGGATTAATTTCCCTGGACATAACTGATTGATATAAATGTTGGGTTTTAAAATCGGCCGCTGCTCGAAATCCATCTTTCTATGCCAAAGAATACATTCTTCAAGCTTATTTCGCAGCAGTTTCACAAGTCCCATCTTTGAAAAATATCTAAGAGGCTCCACGAGGAATGGAGACTGCAACGCACTCTTTGCCCCGAACTGAGCGAGCAGCCGGGTTGAACTGCAGGTCGGCGTTGGAATGACTTTCTCTTCACAGCGCTGTGTGCCGGTGCCGGTGACGGAACCGGCTGGGGTAGGGGAATATACATGCATAGACGGCTTATGCACCTCATGCACCTGAAGAGGAGACACAGTATGGCCGTATGACTCTCATTTTCGTTACGATTCCTAAATGTTTGATGAATGATGTTAGCCACCTATCGCAGATAATTAGGCACTCTTGCACAAATAATTTTCCAAAATAACTCCAAACAGAGTTATTCATTAATTAATAGGACTCGAACTGACCTAATGTACGTCATGTGCCTAACGTCCCCACTAGTGATGCAGTAGTAATGTCCGATACAACGACTAGGTAATTCCCTTAGCGCCAGAATTCCCTTAGCGCCAGTTTAGCATTGCTACTGCCATCCCCTGAACCAGCGTTCCCGGCGCCCTTCCCCACTAGTCCCACCAGGTGAGAGCCGTATTCCACCAGGTGGGTTCTGCTGTTCCCAACCAAACCCCACCGCTGCCAGCCAACTCATATACCAGCCGGGATTGGAGCAAACCCCAGCCCTCAAATACTCGCCACTCACCGCGACGTGCCGTCCAGGTGTTGTGTCAAAATCAGACCCGACTCGCCGCCGCCGACGAAACGCGTCCGCAAAAATAGTCATTTCCTGCAGTGAGAGCCGGTGGAGTCCTACAGGGGCAGCGGAAGCACGCGCAACTCGCAGGTGGGCGCCCCCTTCCCCCGCCCCCGCCCCCGCCGGCGCACAAAAGTCGCCCAAATACGGAAGTACCGCCCCAGTGAGCTATTTTTAACAGCTGATTGGACAATAAAAACAAAGGGTTGATCCCCTGATTTATTTTGCGCCCAGTTGCTCGCATTGTCAGGCTCCATTGGATAACTAGGACAGTATATTGGGGAGGGGAGGCCGGAGAGGGGGAGGGGGCAGCTGCGGAAAAGCAGATAGGCTGGAGGTGATGCTATCTAAACACGCTGGGACAATGGGAAAACTGCCACCCACTGCCTCTTTCTGCATCGTAACATCTGAGGAATGAGGTAAACCATGAGAACGAGTCGAGTGTGGCAGAGAATAAGTGAGCATGGAATCATTATATCTGCCGAGCGGTGGGGCGCATGTGAACGCTTTCCTGGTTGCAGATCGCATAATTATTTCATGAGTCAGACTTGTGGTCGAGAGTTTGGTGAACGTTTCTCACCGGCCGTTGAAGCCTATCATCAAGGTAGTCAGACCGCTAAGTCACGTCTGCTCGTGGGAATCTCTCTCTCTCTCTCTCTCTCTCTCTCTCTCTCTCTCTCCTCTCTCTCTCTCTCTCTCTCTCTCTCTCTCTCTCTCTCTCTCTCTCTCTCTCTCTCTCTCTCTCTCTCTCTCTCTCTCTCTCTCTCTCTCTCTCTCTCTCTCTCTCTCTCCCTCCCCCTCTATCTCTATCTCCCCCTCTATCTCCCTCTCTCACTCTCTCTCTCTCTCTCTCTCTCTCTCTCTCTCTCTCTCTCTCTCTCTCTCTCTCTCTTTCCCTCCCCCTCTATCTCTATCTCCCCCTCTATCTCCCTCTCTCACACACACTCTCTCTCTCTCTCTCTCTCTCTCTCTCTCTCTCTCTCTCTCTCTCTCTCTCTCTCTCTCCCTCCCCTTTGCGTCCGATTCGGTGATGTTATGAAAAGGTTCGGTCGGTCCGTATCCTGTCCGAGACAGGTAATTACTTATGGTAGCTCGACAGTCGAACCCCCTTGTTTCAACGGGCGGTTAAAGGCATCACTCCCTTGTTTTGGCTTTTTAAAACCACAGAACCAGTGTTCCCCTGTTTTGGGGGCTACGTTGTGCGGTGTGACCGCTTTGTGCCCAATCCATTCAGGAAACTGTGGTCCGGGATATATGTATACGGTTGAATCTTTTTTGAATTCGAACTTATGTGCCTCTTACTGGCCGACTTCTGCACACTAAATTGACCGATAATTTACAGTCTGCGTATCGTTAACTCGAAGACTTGTTCGTATAATAGAGTCACAATGATTGGAACTACTGAAAGATGTTAAAAACATGCACCACGCCAGCATGACTCCCGTCTCGTTATAATGGCTGTAACCCAAAAATTGTCTTAAAGGGACCCTCCTACCTTAACATTAGATTTGAGTTGAGATAGCCAAAATGGGGTCCCTGGCTCACAATTACCGGTTTCGGCACTCACAACATCGAGAAATGCCTTAAATCGGAAATATTGAATTTCAAAATTCCAGCATTTTGATTCAGAGGGGCTAATGCATAGGAATACCCCTCTGAATGTGTGACGTCAACGCAGATATCTAACGATTTTAAATGTTTGACTAAAACGTTTTGTAGCACGCGGTGGTATATGGTGCTTTGCGCGCAACAAGTGCCGCACTTTCAGCTGCCAAACTATTGCTTCCAAATAAAGTCGCTAGAACAGTGAAGATCCCAAAAAGTAAACAAAAGTAAAAGTATAATATCTTGAAAACCGGTGAATATTTTTCGATGAAATTTGGTAGATATTCGTTTCCGCTCTTTCTGAACCGAGCGACATCACTTTCATGCCAATTCATAAACTTTTTGAAGGTGGGAGGGTCCCTTTGATTGATAGTCCGATTCCATTGTCTACCACCCACCACAGAGTTCTGTCATGATTCATTAATAAGTCATTCTGCCTTAACCCTATTCCTGGCGGGCTCCGCCGGGACAAGAAACTGGCGGGGGGGGGGGGGGGCCGATTCGGCCCCCCCCTGAGATCTCGAGAACGAAGCAAGATAGCGACAAGCGGTAAACGGCATCGGATACGCACGGCCAAGATCTACAATTTTTACTAAGGTCATTTTCAGGTCAGGTCAAAGATGACGTCACAGGGGTCGAAAATGTCAAAATGGCGGCGCTAGATATGGAGAGAGTTTTTCTCGAATAACTTTCGAATTAGTCAAGATAGGAACAAACTAAGAGCATCATCGTGATCCTCTCGTCAATCCGCATCGAATGATATATATGTTGACCTCGAAAGGTCAAGGTCAAAGATTGACCTCAGGTCACGTGACCTCGAGGTCATCATGTATATCATTCGATGCGTCTTGACGAGCTGAACACAATGAGACCATCCACGCGTCTGTATCTTGTTCCTGTACGGAGTTATTGGCCAAAAACCTTTGGTGACCTTTGATGACGTCACATGACCTCACAGCTGCCCAACAGCAAAACAGACCTCAAGGTAGTGAAGGTTGATCGTATATGAAGTCATGTATGGTATATGGGGCCATTCCGACCCGTTTTAGTGGTAAAAACAGGGAGTTGATTTTTCCCCCATTCACTTATAATGGGGAGGTCGCGAAATTGACCTGACCTTAGGTCACCGATATCAAAATTCCGAGATATACAAATTGCACATACTGGTACCCTAACTAAACCCTGAAGAGAAGAAATTGATCGGTCAAAAACTCTAGCTCTGGCGTGATTGCAAACTTTTCTGAGGTAGGGTCACCAAACCGCCTCTGGTGACCTGACCTGAGGTCAGATCAACTCAAAATTTTCAGACATGTTGCGTAGAAGCCTTTTAGGAAAAGTCAGAAAATTTGAGCTTCCTAGCTCAACGCGTTTGGGAGAAATAACCAAAAAACCTCAGGGGGGGGCTCCTGAGGCCCCCCCCGCCAGGAATAGGGTTAAGGCTTCTTTCAGAGTAGCTCACAGGATTTTTATGTCCTCTCGGACTAAATCTGACTATCACAGAACTGCACAAAATTACCACCCCTGGTTCCCACAGGGCTGTCAACAACAACAGTGACTGTCAGTTCATCAGACAGGTTTCGCAGACGGTCTTTACCGTTTTAAACCGGATGGAGATTCGATCCTCCAGATGATAAGTTCCCCACTCCCTGGTGATGCGGCCCACGGACGCCGTCCGGCCCTACCATTGCCACGCCGCCGGGACCCTGTTAGCCGCGCTGTCCGGCTCCGGCCGGCGGAAACTGTCCGAGTTTTTACCGGACACGCACACCGTCTGGGGACAGGTGCGCGGGCGCCCTCCGCTCGGCACCCCCTCCGGTCGGCGGCGCCTTGAGCGACCCCACTTTCTCTGAGCCGGCGCGCTCCCAGCGTGGGAAAATCTCGGCACAGCGTCCAAAAAGCGACCGCCGCGGCCGTCCGGCCGTCCGAGGGGCACCTGGCTCCCCTCTCGGGCCCGGGACGGAGCGGGCCGGCCGACGGACAGCGGTAAACACCAGCTGACGGCACCGGTTCCCAGGCGTGTGCCTCCCCTCAGCCGGACCCTTGGAGCTCCCCTCCCCTCTCCTCGGTTGGCCGCTGTCTCGTGACCGCTCCCCTCCCCTCCCCCGCGTCCCCATCAACCCTTTCCTGACTGCTCAGCCTCCTTCACCCTTCTCGGAGCCTTTTCCAGTCGCCGGAAACGGCGCGTCGCTGTCATCGAGTCACGTGACTTGTCTTGTGACGCGTGACGGCGGCTGTCACGTCGCACATGACGGCCCGACACAACTATTGACAGACGGACAGACGGGCAGACGGCGGCGGCACTGATATCGGCTCCCTCCGCCCCCGCGCCCCGGCCCCTCTACAAATACCGACACCAACATATGAGCTCTGGGCAATAGTGAGTATCGATTGTGTACGCTATCATCGCACGAGCGCTTTGTGTGCGAACAATCGCCAATCTGTCCCGTAACTGGCGCGCTGTGCCGTTTATTGCGTCTACCAGCGCTGTGCTGACGGCGTCAGTTGCGCACTGCTGCCTTGTTTTCGCCGGTGAGCAATGTCCATGAAGCGTTCGGCAGCTGCAGGGACATTGGATCCCTTTTATCCATGAAAATAGGAGAAACGCCGGCTGGTGTTTGCACTGAACAATGCATACATCAATCGTTTTATATATGGTTTGTTTCGAGTCGACTGTTCAAATATTGATGAGCGAAATCAAAGAGTCCGTATTCACAGCAATTTTACATCAAGATTTTAGTAATTGTGACACTGAAGTACGCATTATCCTAAAAATATATGTTCACACCCAACCTCGTCTCAACGGCATGTGTTATAAAGTTCGGCCAGCCGGAGGAGGGCGGTATGAAAAATCGGTGGTTTGCCTTGGGCCTCGTGGTCCCCATTGGTGAAGCTCTGCATGTCACTCCCAGCCGTGTGTGTGTGTCTGCCGTGTCTGTGGCGGCGCCTTTCACCCGATTGTGATGCAGATCCGTAGCCATCGTCCATACATCTCGGCTCTGTGGAGCGGCGTGGCCACTGCACGGCAAATTACGGCAAATTGCCGGCGCTCTGCCTGTCATACGAGTTTAGAGTGCCTTCGTCACGAGCGTCAAACGGCAAAGGCACGATCCGACATCGAGCCCTTCCCAGCATTCCAACGACCCAGCTGTATGTAGTTACTGGCCGGCCGGACTTGTAACAAAACCGTAACGACCGTGTTGTCCTACGGTTTACGGCCGTCTTCTCATCGCAGCAGCTACGAAACTTTTAATAAGTTATGCCCTTGAACAGTTTTAGTAAGAAAGAAGAGCAACATAACAAAGCAAGTCGGTGTTTAGTGTTTCGCTATTGCGTTGATTTTAGCCTTTTATGTACGTACTGCGTAATGATTCACGTGTTTGTCAGCGAATTTTAATACTTGTATGTACACGACGAGAGGGCTGAAAAGCCATTTAAATGGAGACCTCAATACACTGGATTTGGATTTGGATTTGAAGCTATCATAAAGCCTCGCTTATCTTCGGATGTCGTAAGCATGGCTAAATCGTGCTGGAGAACGACAATGACAATGGTCTCATTATATAGAGAGCTAACACGATTTTTATTTGCTTTATCAATACTGCATTGCCGATATCTGGTCGCCTTATTGATTCTTCCCTTCATGCTCAGTGACAATGCAAAGCGCTGATAACTTCTGTGTTATTGAATTTGTACGTCCGTTATGATGACGTCACAGCTTTATATTGACCAGCGCGAGCATAACAGCATTACGCTACATTTCAACGTGGTGTTATCCCTTTAGAAGAAAGGCGAAACATCGCCATAACCTTTTCATAGCCGCTCTATTTTTACAAGGCGTCGCTGCCTTCCAGCCATTCAGTTCCGTGGTGTAATGGCTTTCGTGACCATGAATTTGATCATGAAATAAAGCACTCCATTTCGCGATGTCTCTGAGCGCTTGTCCCGAGACTTTTTTAGATTGGCAATGTGCATAACTAATTATCTAGCATGTTCACTGCTCTCGTATAATAGCAAATATCTGAAAAGATCCTAATGACGTCACGGTTTCATGACAACCCGTTACGACCACGTCATGGTTTTGTAACGGCTCCGCTGTAACAGCGTCACGGGCCTCGCTGCGGCGTCTCCGTTAGCGGCCATTAACGACTGTCCTAGCGTCTGTCCGCCGGCTATCTGCCGATCTGGCGGCGACCCTCAGGACCATGTCCTCGCCGGGACCTCCTAATTTATTTATGTGTTCAGCGCGACACGTTTATAGGAGTAAATAATGAGCCAGCTCTATCCCCACATTGGAGAATAATGGCGGCGCTCTGGGCCCGGCCGGAGCACAGTGCGTTACGGCGCAGAGACTGAGGTCCAGGTAGCGGCCATCCATTTTACCGCCCCCTCCCCTCCCCCCGTGAAACGGAAAGTGTCACGGAGTCGTAATGGCTTTATTGGTCCGCCGGTGCGCCAGTCCGCCGACCGAATGCGTGGGGAAATCGCTCACCTTGGAATAAAGTTAACACCCTATAAAGTGGAGAGTTTGGACCCATTCCGGGGCCGATTGAGACCTCTACGGCCTGGTGAGGTGGACGGAACACAGCCACCGTCCTACATACTGATCTACCTACTGAGGGATGTACTATTAGTACAGTATGTACTAATCGGGGCTCATGCGCTTCCCATGCTTCCAATATTATGCTACATGTTTCCAAATATCAGTTAAATTAAGCTCCCTCTTTCCGTCATCATAATACCAGAGCTAGACCAAAAGAACACTGATGAAGACTTTCAGCCATCGATTGCCTGCAGCTGTTTTATTAGTTCGCGGTACCATTCATGCGACGGCGTCTTCTCCACGGGGCACTGGAGAGTGGAGAGCCCCTTTTCTACATGGAGGGCGGTGGACGGACAAAAGCAGTGCACCGTTCTGACCCCGTGTGCAGTATCCGGCGGGGCGAGCAGCCCACCGACAGTACACCGTGTGCCATAATGATCCGACCACCATACCGGCGTGCAGCTCTCAGCGGCTCCAGCAGAGCCGTGATAAACGAGCTGGCTGATTTGCCGAAATCCAATGGGCGCGCCCGGTGTCCAGATGCTATCTGACCGTAATCAAACGCTGCAATAAACAATTAATCACGCTCAGTGAGTGGTGGCCACTGGTGGTGGGGTAGGGGGCTTTCTAACCGGCGCGCAGTGATAGCTGGCTTGTCCCGATCAGCTAACACTGTCGGCTGTGGGACTGCCATTGTTTCAGCAGTAGACTGGGGTCATGGTTTAGTTTCGTGTTGCACAATCGGACCATTTCTAATTAGGGTCACTCATGAACAGTTCCGCTCGCATTCTGCTTTAGTCAGCTCGTTAGAGAGTGAGGCCGAAAGGTCCTGATCATCTAACAGCTGTAGGTTCCGGCTCCGTTGTCGTTTCTGTGTCACGAATGTTATCTGTTGTTAAAGATATTGTTAGAGTATTGCAAGAAAAAATCATTATAGGCAAGCTTGAGATGAATGCTAGTCTATGACTGATCCCAAACTATTCCGGTTGCATAATTACGTGCGAACCAAATTTCTGGGAACCATAATTTGTACAGTGATTGCCTCTTGCCAAAACATGTGAACGATACGGGCATAACTCCCAGTTTCCAGAAACCGCGCGCGTCATTTACACTACAACAGCTCATTATTTTGACGTAACTGTGCGGCGTGGTGCCACGTGCTGGTGTATCTGGTGCGCCAGGTATGTCTCAGGGCTGTTTGTCGCCTCTGGCGGCCCCTGATTGGCTGCGCACACAGGTACGGTGCAGTTGCGTCTCGACTGGCAGTGGCCGTTCCCACCTTTGTCACGCCGCTGGCGCTCCGTTCTGGACAGCAGCCGGTGAGCGAGGACTATAAATACGATCACCTTGACGGCTCCGGACGCGCGAAAATGGCGCACTTGTCACTCCAGTACACCAATTAGAGCCGGCAATGGCTATTGGAGCGCTCTATTGCGGTGTAATTTGGTGAGGTAACATGAATGGGCCTCCTGGTTCCTTGGTTACCTGAAGAAAAGTTTTCCTTTCTACATGTATATTAAAGTTTATCGTTATGCGCAAAGATCCAGTTCCAGACGTAGCCGTTCCCTCATATTATACCTTTCGCCTTTTCTTGTATCCCGTGTCCTATCCCGTCGTGGGGCGGCTGCCGTCTCCAGAGGACCGTCGCTGTCCGATTCTGTCGGTGGACTGACGAACGACCGTATCCCGTGTCCGACCGTGTCCCGTGTCCTGGCGGCCCAGCCCCTGGCCCGTGCGTAAGGCCATTACTCGCTCCTACGACAGAAGACAAGGCGCTGCTGGCCTCGGGTCGGCCCGCAGAGGTGAAAACTGGAGAGAAGTGGCCCCACAAAGCAGGGCATATTTTAACATACTGACTGCGTCCCATTTTGGGACGCAGCCCCCTGCCTTTGGGACGTAGCCCTCGCGAAATTTGGACCACTGCGTCCCACACTGAAATGCCACGGTTTCAGCCGAAAAGTGCGAGCAAAAATAAGTAACATGCCTCGGTCGTTTACTGTGTAAAAGATGTTGGCTTTCCGATTGCTTTGTACCCTGATTTACTATGTGCCTAAGCACATACATGCCCTCTCCAGTCCTTGTGCCCTGCCCTACCCTTGGTCATACACCTTATTATGTTCTTCCCTACTATACCCCTAGGATATGTGCCCTGCCCAGTGCCCTGTCCTTAGGTCTTGTACCTTGCCCTGCCCTTTCTTCAGGCCCTGTGCCCTGCTCTGCATTCAGGCCCTGTGCCCCGCTCTGCCCTGCCCTCAAACACGATACTTTATATATTCTGCCTGGAAATTTGATGCGCTGCCTTCCCGTCTTTTGGCCCCGTGCCCTGCCCTACCCTAGTTTGGGGCCCCTGCCCTTCTCTGCCCTCAAGCCTTGTGACACGTCCTGCCATCAGACCCCGTGCCGCTGCCTTGTCTTCAGGTACTGTGCCCTGCCCTGCCATCAGGCCTTGTGCCTTCCCATGTCCTCATGCCCCGGCCCCGCGCCCATCCTCGAGCCTAATGCCTTGCCCTGCCTCAGGCCCTGTCCTGTCATGTTCTGCTTCCAGGCCTCATGTGCATTGCCCTGCCCTTAGACCCTGTGCCCTATTCTGCCACTAAGCCTTATGCGTTGTATCGCCCTCAGGCCCGTGCCCTGCCTCGCCCTAAGTTGCTGTGCTCTGCCCTGTCGTCAGGCCTTGTGCCGTCCCATGCCATCAGACCCTGTGTCCTACTCTGCCCTCAAGCCCTGTATTCTGCATTGCCCTAAGGTCTCGTGTCCCATGCCCGCTCTCAGGCGCTGTGCCCTGCCCTGTCATCAGGCCCTTTGGTGTCTCCCGCCCTCAGGTCCCGTGCCGTTTCCCGTCCTCATGCCCCGTGCCCTTACCTGTCCTCAGAACCCGTGCTTTGTTCTGCCTTCATGCCCTGAGCCTTGCCCTGCCCTCAGGCCCCATACCCTGGCCCTGTTTCACCGGTGATAGCAGCACTCTGTTATTACACGTGTCAAATTGGGTTTCCATGGAGACATCAACAGGCCCATTGCTCAAACACTACCACAAGTACCTATGACGTCAGCTCGCGGAATTTGATAGCAGCGTCCGTGAAACACCGCCCACGTCTTGTCATACCTTCGGGGCCCGAAGGTATGACAAGACGTGGGCGGTGTTTCGGGCCTTGTGCCATACCTGTGTAGTGTGTCTTATGTCTTGCTCTACCTTTAGGTACTATTTCTTGCCCTGCTCTAAGATCCTGCGTGTTGCCCTGCCATCAGGTGTGTTGATCATCAGGTGTTCTAAGGCCCTGTGTCTTGCACTACTCTCCGGCCTTGTGTAATGATAGCCTCAGACCCGCGCCTTGCCTTGCCCTCGGACCCTGCATCCTACCCAGCCCTCAAGTATCCGTCTTATCTTAGCTTCATGGCCTGTGCCTGCCCTGTCCTTAGGGCTCAGACTCTGTGTCCTGCCCTTCCCTAAAGTCCTGTTTAGAGATGTCAAGTTGGAGCCCGCAGGCCCGGAGTCTGGCCCAAAATCCGGCCCTACAGGGCTTTTGCATGCACAGTGGATTGTATCATTGTTTTGAGGTACATCATCGAAACACATCGACTGATATGCGACTTGATCTATCTTGGTCACGAAATGACCTTAATGTGAGGTCAAGTTCTGACCTTGACATTTCGAGGTAAAAATGAGAGAAGAACGATCGTGCAAACGAAAATTCTCTACCTTTCTTTAGTTCAAAAGCTTTTCATGAAACCTATATTGACAAAAATTGTAATTTTACCCGTTTTTGGCTATGGAGCCTTAACCGTTGATCTGAACTCAATTCTGACGAAATATTGACGAAAGAGCTGTTCAAGATATATCGATTGCTTTTCTCCTATCGATTGCGCCCTCCTAGCTATCATAGTTTTTTTTAGATACCGGCACGTTTTCCGAAAAAAATATCGCATCATTGCGAAGTTTGACATTTGATGGCATACGGTCAGATCAGGGCCGTCATGGCCGTCTGGCCATAGGAGGATATAGAGGGGGCCACGGGGCCATGCTCCCCCCCCCCCCAAAGCGTCCGGAAATGGCACAAAATCGACACATTTCTGGGCATAATAATTAAACAAAGGAACTTCCATTGGGAAAAGCTTAGGTTAACTTACATGATAGGCAGTAAGGAAGCGAAATCCGAATAATCCAAAGCATCCGTTCATCCAAAGCATTAATCTATGATGGATTTTCTATGTAGCTTTAAAATCCGATGATTTCTTGTCACAACTTAGGTGGGTACTGTTTGACCTTACGTCATCTAATTATTTCAAACACATAGTAGGTATCTTCAATGCAAATTGGCAATGTTTCACACGTCAACCTCTATTTTGAATCGATTGATAAGGGTGAGAAACGCATGAGGAGACGTATGTATTACATTGTAACATTTTAATCATGTGCATATTCATTTTTATTCTCTAAGCATAGCTTCAATTTGGTGCGTCAAGGGAGGTCAAACAAGCCCAACGCCGTTCAGGAAAACGAATGACTAACAACAATGTAAATGTCATTAACCCTCGCCCGTATGGGGGGGGGGGGGGTCGAACGGACCCCCCATGGTTTTTCGCGAATAACTCGCGTAAAAAGCGGCCGATCGCGACGAAACTTTCAGTACCCTCGCGTTAATCAATTTTACACCTACTCTAAAAATTTCATGACCCTGACCCCAAAGACCTTTGACCTGTGACCTACTTTTCGAGACCATGTTTTGCCGGAATCGCGATTCGGCGTATGTCGGCTCGCATTAGCCGCGCGTTTGCAGTCTTTTCGTGGTTTCAAGCGTTCAAACATGTGATATGATGCTGCCCCCATGCGTTAGGGTGTGTGTCAAGGTCACCTGAAGGTCAAGTCAGGTCATTGACCTTTGATGATCTCGGTTCACTTTTTCGAGTTTCACATGTTTCTAGGCCAGTTTTTGCAGCTGAATTCAAATTTAGCAACCATTTGAACATTTACGTAGTAGTTTTGGTGCCTTCGTAACATGTTACGTAGCTGTCAGAGGCGGTTGACACCTACTAG
This sequence comes from Amphibalanus amphitrite, assembly GCF_019059575.1. Lineage (NCBI taxonomy): Eukaryota > Metazoa > Arthropoda > Thecostraca > Balanomorpha > Balanidae > Amphibalanus > Amphibalanus amphitrite. Next base: position 73,278 of record NW_024883225.1, read on the forward strand.
GAATACCCGGCAGGACCCCTACTGGTTGACCTGACCTGACCTGACCCGACCTGGACTAAATACATGAAGACATCATCTATGATCAAAACTAACATGATATTCGTGATCAGCACCCCGAAAAACCCCGTAGCAGCCACACTTTACGACGTTCTAACAGGTCCCGATTTTCCCGACTTTTGGGTCATTGACCTGACCTGCAAGGTCAACCAATGACCTAGGACCTTAAAATTAGGTATCATCGGCTTCTTCTCGTCACGGGCAGCACGCTCGTTTTTTCCGCGAAGCTCTAGCTCGATCAGGGGCGAAACGGCAAGGGGGGTCCAGCGGACCCCCCCCCCCTTATACGTTCGCGGCTGGAAAAAAAAAAAAAAAACACCAATACGGGCGAGGGTTAAATCGCCGGTCCGCCCTTTGAATGCGGATAAAAAACGCACTACGACTGGGCGAATTTCGAGACTGGCCAAAAGCAATCACAGCCCGCTCCCAATATCCCGCTTGCAGTGCCCCTCCACCAGCACAGTACACGATGTAGGTATCTGTACATTATCTCACTTAAATTATATACTATTTCGCTTGCAATGTGCCCTTTCCGATCAAAGCGTGTGCCCTATGCCACCTTTGGGACGCAGTGAAAAATCCTTAAAATATGCCCTGCCACAAAGACTGAACAAGATTGAAAAGCCTCGATAACGCAGGAATCAGTCAGTACTTATCTCGATTTTCGGGCCAGGTCTTATGTTTTGAATAATTAGAGCAAACTGTCGATGACAGTGTGTATTGCATTGTGACATGTGAGACGAAACTGATGTGAAAACAAAACTAAACAAGAAAATCCCATCCTTACAGTCTACGGAGGACGCTGTACTAAGCACGTCCAGAAAATTGTTAATGAACCTGCTCAATTTAAGAAGTCATATAACCCTGCTCAGTTTAGCTACATATGTAGACTGAATATGATCCATATTCCTTTTTTATATTTAGATGATGTGTAAAAATTGCCGCTATTCGTGAACAATCTGATAAACAGGCATGCTATCTGTTTAGTTGGTTGGTTTAGCTCGGAGTCCTCTGCAGCTATAGCCGGTCGACCCAGGGGGTCGGCACGAGCCACGTGGGGCGTCAACGGAAGCTGCTGGGTCCTCTCCTCCCCTCCCTTCTCCCCGCCCTCCCACCGGGTGGCGACAGCTAGTTGATGGGGTCGCCACTGGGAGGCGCTGCAGGCGACACAGCAGGAAGAGACTCTGAAAGATGACCGTAACTACAAGCACTGAGTTTTATTTAATCAGCAACGGGATGCGCAGCGAGCTATACGCTAGTCAGAAAAACAAAATTATCGGAGTCGCTCATGACAGTCCCATGTTTTAATTTGACTTGGCTGGTGTTTGCATTAGCTTAGATTGGTTGACAATTGTGGGAAGACAAAAGGTCAGTGTGTGCAATTGAAGGCCGATTAGCTCTTTCAACGTCCAATATCTACCAGGAAGTCAAACAAACTCAGAAATATTGCTGCGGACTGCAAACATCACGTTTTAGCACTGTCACGTAATTGCCAGCAATCTCGCTGAATTGAATCCAGCCTATATGTACATATGTACTGTCATAGACCTCTGCGCTGTCTATTCAACGCTAAGTTCAACACCTCTGCAGTCTGCCCTCTAAGCGCCAAAGGGAAAAAACCATCTCCGTAACACGTCAATCTCTACGGAAAATCTCCGCGTTATAGCTGAAATCTCAACGCTTTAGGTCACCATCTCTGTCCACCCGTTCTAAAGCCGAGATCACATCTCTCTATCTGCCCGCAGCAGGCAGTTGTCGGCCTCTTGTCTATTCGGCAGCAGTAAGATCTCCGTTCTGATGAGGAACAGCTCGCGGCCCGGTCAGCAAGGTCGCCAGCCCGGTGGGTGCGGGCGGCAGTGCAGCTGCTCGTCAGACCGCCACAAGGACGCCGTCTGTCCCCGGAGACACGGCGGCGCGCGGCGTATTCAGTGGCGTGATGACGGAGCGATGACTTGATGACGTCCGTGATGGGATATTGGGCGTCGGATGACGTCTGATCAGCCGCGGGATGACGCCTTAGGTTGAGCGCAAATAAACTTAGGGGAGAGTGGGGTAATTTGGCCGCTTTTTTTAGAAAACGATATACGATATAACTTAAAATTGACGACACATTTCTGCATTTTCTCAACGCTGGCAGGTGTCGCATTCATTTTACTTTACTGGACAGTGAACTTGAAATGATAGAGCAATTACTTATATTGAAATTGTGACGTATTACAAAGGTCTGCAAGGCGGCCAAATTGCCCCACTAGCAGGGTTATTTGGCCGGGGGTGTGGGGCAATTTGGCCGGTGTTAGTTTGCGGTCGGGATTTTCTGTTATATTGCGAGTCAGCTTCAGATTCAGCAATGACGTGTGTCCTATGACGCATTTGCTGCATTTTGGAGGTTGGCTCAGGGGTCACAGGGGTCAAAATAGCCAAATTAGCGGCTCTAGATGCGATCACCGTTTTTTACGAATAACTTTTGAAGTAATCAAGCTAGGCCAAAACTTTGAGTACCATCGTAATTCTCTCGTCAGTCCGCATCGAAAAATATATGTGTTGACCTTGAGAAGTCAAGGTCAAAGGTTGACCTCAGGTCACGTTGCATCAGGTCGCTTAACCTCAAGGTCACGTGATTTTGTCGTACTGACTTAAAAGTCACCGTCCAGCACAAGAAGAAGATCTATTCTGCTCTCCTCTACATCTTCCAGCCAACTAAACTCACAATCCCCCTCCTGGCACATCCACAGCTCGCAGACACACATCTCACATCATCGCCAACCAATCGCGCTGTCATACGTCATATATCTCACATCATAACCAGCCAATCATGCTCCCATACGTCATGCCCGGCCCAGCTACTTGCAGGGTGTAACTCGGCCCTGCCGGCATCAGATGCCGGCGGCTATGACCAACGCTGGGTCACCGGTTCACAGCTCGACGCTGAAGCTGACTCACACTTATACGGCTCACATTCATCCTTGCGTCACGCTACATCACCCCCTGGTTCTGAAGAACCACATTACTCTACATGTTACATGTCATTCAATCAACGCATCAACTACATCCTCTGGCACACCATCGCCATATCTTTCCGGCTCTCTTCGAACACGCGTACCACGCCGCAGCGTCGCAGGCACGAACGTTTCACTCTCGTCTGCGGACACATCGGACCCAGTCGGTGGATCGGGGTCCGGGGACTGAGCGACGCTGGGCGGCCGCGTGTCCGACTCCGTCACATCACTCGGAGCTGGCGACACACACACGCCATCACACTCGCTGTCATCAGACCACTCCACCGTTGGCGCTCGCAGAGCCCCTGGCCTCGGACATTCAGGGACGGTCAACCGATGTCGGAGGTTTCGCACATGTCGTGGGACATTATCGACTTCGATTGTCTGGGCCGAAACGACGCCTGTCACAATACCCTCGTCTGACTTTACAAAACATCGGTCGCCCCGCCGCCGAACCCACACCTTGTCCCCTACCTGGTATACACCGGGTTTCTTCAGCGGCAGGGCGTCACCAGGCTCGTCTGAGGTTCTGCGGGGCGTCACGTCAACGTCTCGGCCAGGGTGTCGAAGCACCCCGTTGATTGGAGCTGTGGCCGGGTCACTGCCATCCTTCGGTGTCACGTTGTATCGATGGACTGCTTCAGCAACGGAGCAGGACTGCCGGGCCACCATCACTTTGATGGTACGATGATGGCGCTCGACGATGCCGTTCCCGCCGGGCTCGTAGGCAGCGCGGAACCGGATGGATACGTCCCAGCGAGCCGCGAACGCTAACATGACCCGGCCACGGAACTCTGTCGCATTGTCCGTGAGTATTTCCGCCGGGGCTCCACGCTCTAGAAACACGTTCTCCAGCTCACTCACAATCTCCAGAGCTCCTGCCCGGCGAAGCCGTCGCCATATGGCGTACCTCGACGGCCCGCAGTCCACCAGCGTCAGGTATGGGTGGCCGTGCACGTGGGTGACATCCATGGCCAGGCGATCCCACGTGCGTTCTGTTCCGAGTGACCCACCGGGCCAGCGCTCCGGCGCCGGGTCAATCGAGGCACACGTCTGGCATCGTCTGACCACGTCTCGCACAGCTGGTTTTGACACCCGCCTCACCCCCAGCTCACGTCGGGCGTACCACAACGTTCTCCTCACTCCTTGGTGACCGATGTTTTCGTGGATGGTGCGGATGTCACTCGCTGAGGCACTTGTGATGGCAGCGACAGCCACCGGTTGTGCTTTGGACGAATCAGTGGTTGGCTGGTCGGCAGTCTGCAGCCAGGCGTTGGGCACCCGCGTCACCTCATCAGCACGGTTGACCGCTGACGCGACCAGCTCGATAGTGACCTCCAGTTCGTACTCGATGACGAGCTGACGGAAAACAGCCACGCGCCGTCGGATAAGCATTTCGGACTGCGCCTTGGTTCGCAGCCTTGCCTTACCCGACAGCGCGTCACTCAGCCAGCGGTGCACCGTCACCGAGTCTGTCCGGAGCGTCAGGCGACGGAAGCCCCATGCTACCGCCAGGTTGACACCGTTGAGAGCGGCATCCAGTTCTGAGATATTGATGTGCACGTCCCTCTCCGATTCGGCACGCAGCCAGGACGCGTCCTCGATGATGGCGCCCGTGTCAGGGTCAGTGAGCACGACACCGCGGGCGATGGAGCTGGCGTCGGTCCACACCACGACGCTCGTCCCTGTCACACACCACTGGCCGCGTGCCGGGTCACATGCTCGAAACCGCCGTGACACCTCATCCACCTCACGTTGTAGTTCCTCGCTGACGATCGGAGTGTCCCAGTCCGGGCTGAGGCGGTTGGCAGTCCGCTTCATCCATGCAGCGGCCGGCCGCAGCCAGCCTGCGACCGGCACATGAGATGTCAGCTGGCCGGCCCACGCGAAGACAGATCGCCGCGTTAGCACGGATGGAGCCTGCGTTGGTGACTCCCCGTCCCTACTCCACTGGAGTGCCGGCCCGTCGCTCTCGGCGACACGAAGGCCCAGCATACGTGCACCGGTCGCGACCCGCTCCGGCGGCTTGCATGTGAGCCCGAATCGAGCGAAGTGCTCGGCAACCTCATCAGCCGAGACCACCGCTTCGTTGACCAGCAGATCATCGGCGTAAGGCAGCACTGCCTCTGCCAACCCGGGGCTCTGTGCGAGCACCTTCCTGACCACAGCCTTCATGATCAGAGGCGCGATACTGAGCCCAAAGCCGACCCTGGTCAGGCAGTACCGCCGCCCTTGCACGATGACTGTCTGGTACGGCCACAGGGCCGGGTCCACACGAAGCTGAAGAAAAGCTTTCTTCAGATCCAGGACAGCGACCCGGCGTCCGTGACGTCGCCACCTTCGCAGCTCTTCCACGCAGACGTCAGCGTCGGCTGTGTGACGTGTCAGGTGTTGATTGAGTTCCCGATAATCTAACACCGGCCGCACCTTGTCCTTCGCTGCCTGAGTAACCACCATCAACGGGATCAATCCCTGTGCGGGACCGTACATCGTCTCATCGTATTCGCGCAGCCAGCCCTCACTAATCCACAGCGCCAGCTCTGCATCGAATTTTTCACGCGCACAACTCGGCACACCGTACTGAGCTATCGAGTTTCCAAGCGGGGGCGGAGCCACGCCACCGGCCCATTTCCAACGGACTGTCCACACATCATCGAACACAGCCGTGAAGTCAGTCTCGTCAATCCTTAGCTCCGGCTCCGTGTCGACCGCTCGACACACCTCCCGCTCCGGCGGGACCTCACGCTGCACCACAGCAGCCGTGTCAACCGCTCGACACACCTCCCGCTCCGGCGGGGCCTCACGCTGCACCACCGCAGCCGTGTCGACCGCTCGACACACCTCCCGCTCCGGCGGGGCCTCACGCTGCACCACAGCAGCCGTGTCGACGCTCGCAACTGGGTTGTCGCTCCCGAAGCGAACGGATCCTCCACTTACACTCACGCCCTGCAGGGCGTCAATGCCGGTCATGCCCAGCAACACGTCTACGCCCAGCAACCGGGCCGGTACGACGACCGCCCGCACACTCACTGTCGCCCCGCGCACTCCAAGGCTGACCACAGCCCGCCCACAGCACAGCACCGGGCTGTCGTTGACAGCGACCAAGCTGGCGTCACTCCGCTCCCAGCAGGACACCATGCCCTTCCACACCACTGTCTCGCTGCACCCTGTGTCGACGAGTGCTCGGCACTTGCGCCCATTTACATTGATGTCGATGATGGGGGCTCTTGGGTCACTGCGGCAGCTGGCGACGGCGGAGCCCGTGGCGCTGATGTAGCGCCGTCGCCGTGCCCGTTTGGGCAGAGCCGGGCGATGTGGCCTACCTGGTTACAGGTCCAACACCGCAGTGGTGGACGGCGACCCGTCCCTCTGGCTCCCCGCTGCTGCTGTACATATGATGGCGGCGGCTGGACGACAGCCACCGATGCAGTCGCTCTCTCCCTGGCCGCCATCGCCAACGTTGACCTAGCGACGGCGACGGCTCGCTCCAAGGAGAGAGTTTCATCTCCAGCACTGTTACGTACTGTTAGCCGCACCTCCGGCGGCAGACCTTGCAGGAAGTGCGTCGTCATCACTTCGTTGGACACTGAACCTATGAGGGATATCAGCCGCTTGACTGATCCCAGGTAGGCATCCACAGACTCGCCCGGTTGTAGACGTCGGTGATACAGCTCATACATAGCCGCGTCGGGTCCCAATGCAAATGCACGATGCAGTTTTTGGCGGACGATTGCAGCATCCCGCTGCTCGGTGGAGGAGAGGGTGGCCCACACCTCGTACGCCTGGTCCCTCAGGCGTGTGGGTATGACAGCGGCCAGTGACACACGACGCAGGGCACACAGCTGTGTCGCCTGCTCCAGCCATCTGACGACGTCACCGCTGCCGTCGAACTCCGGTATTGCCCGCAGATCGAATGCAGGCGCAGGAAACTCTGGTTCCATGGTATTGGTACCAGCTACCGGTGCACCACTGCCCTCTTCTACGTCAGACATAATCACAACACTTAGTCGAGAAGGCCGAAATAGCTTGTCGTACTGACTTAAAAGTCACCGTCCAGCACAAGAAGAAGATCTATTCTGCTCTCCTCTACATCTTCCAGCCAACTAAACTCACAATCCCCCTCCTGGCACATCCACAGCTCGCAGACACACATCTCACATCATCGCCAACCAATCGCGCTGTCATACGTCATATATCTCACATCATAACCAGCCAATCATGCTCCCATACGTCATGCCCGGCCCAGCTACTTGCAGGGTGTAACTCGGCCCTGCCGGCATCAGATGCCGGCGGCTATGACCAACGCTGGGTCACCGGTTCACAGCTCGACGCTGAAGCTGACTCACACTTATACGGCTCACATTCATCCTTGCGTCACGCTACAGATTTCAAGGTCATCATGCATATCATTCGATGCGCCTTGGCGAGCCGAACAGAATGAGACCATTTGTGCGGCTGTACCATTTTTTTGTAAGGATTTATTAGCAAAAAACGTTTGGTAACCTTTGATGACGTCACATGCTCTTACAGTTGACCAATCGGAAGTAAGGCATCAAAGTAGTCAAAGTTGGTCATGAATCATGTCATTTATGGTACAATTGACCATGAAAACTCGGCCGTCCCAGCATAGTGACCATGAGCGCACCGGCCAAGTTGCCCCACTAGTCCCGGCCAAATTACCCCATATTGCCATTCTGAAAATTTATGTCTATAAAGTCATCACGGCTGTACGGAACTAGATAAAATTGGTCTTGGAACCGCTGAACACCCCCAAGAATGGCGCTATAATGTCTGAATTCGTTTTTAGCCCAAATACTACATGTTATACAACTTTGTAAACAGAAGTAAAAGTTACCATTTTCTAATGAAATTAACGTTTTATTAATTTTGAATAAAACTACGAGGGGCAAAGTTTTGACATTTGTCCTCCAGTTATTTCTACCCATGACAAATGAATAGAGACTAGAGTTATTTCACTCACTTTTATAAGACATCGTACAGGTGGGGGCGGCCAATTTACACCACCGGCCAAATTACCCCACTCTCCCCGATAGAAGAAGAATAGGCAGAGACGAGATAACCCCCGGTACGTGTGAGCCGTTAAACGGATGTTCAATTGTTGCTGAAGTTGATTAATGCGAACGTGCATTGCCTTGTCACTGGTTTACGCATAATTGAAACCACGAAACCATGCCCTAAACCACACAGACCGTCATTCGACCATGATTGCACCAATGTGCGTCCCTTCCGTAGCATTAGCAGCCCTCCCACTGCACTTCAGTGGGTCAAATCGTATCCGCTCGGCATGGCACAACGCCGCGCCCCACACCCGTTCCTCTCCCTCTCCCCAGCCCACTAAGCGGAGTTCCGGCGCTAGACCGACCCCCGACCTCCCCTCGGTCACCCCTGGTCCGGCGGTCAGCCCCGGTTAACGCCACGTGGAGAGACAATCGCTGAGACAATGGCCCAAGAACGGTGTAATGGGTGTGTGCCGGTGGGAGGTGGACGTTTTTTGCACGTGCTACACGCTCACCACGTGTCCCCCGTTTCCTGTCCGTCCGCCCCATTTCGGAAGAGTTTCCTCTCCTTGCTGGAGGAGATAGTGTGGTGCCAGTGTTGAAAAGAAACGGTTTGCATGGGAATCGCATGATAAATGATTGTGTTTGAATGAATTGAAAACGAACATGATGCAATTGAATGAATGAAATTCAATGAATGGGATTTAAAATTGATAAACCATCCCATGTGTAACACGACTTATATCCACAGAATGGTAAGGATGCTCCACTGCAAATAAGCCACAGAATAAATACTCCATCATGTTGTATGAATGATTAAGCTGGTTACATAAGCAGGTACGCTGCAACATATTTATGTGATGGCTCAAGTTGTGGCAGTTAGTAACTTTACAGGAGAGTCTCTTTAAATCCCATTGTGTTTTTACATACACACTCTGAAAGGTGCCAGTCCTTGACTAATGAGTACTACCACCGAACAGTAACAACAAATGATAATTAATTACGACCCGTCCCCATTGTTTTCACCTTCTGGCCTACCTGTGAGTTTGAATGAAATACCTGCCCGGCGGCACGACCAACCCAACCCGACCGGAGCAGTTAATGACAAATCCTCGCTGACCATTTGATCCGAACCGCTCTCGGAAATCGGCAAATCCGCCGTCTGATTCTCTGTGAAATGAAAAATACTTCACGCTGTTTACAGAGCACGTTTGTGTGGGCGACCTTTTGTAAGGGGCGAAGCGGCCCGGTCACCCGGACCAAAGGCCGATGGGAGATGCTTCACAGGTGAGGCAGACTCATTTCCGGTGCAGCCCACTTAAAGTCCCATGTTTTGGGCCGTCAGGCGAGGTAGACGGGACTCAGTAGCCGGTCAGTGAGTCCGTTGAACTTGTCTGATGCGCTCTCCGATGATCGGGGTAGCCTGTCGACACGGGTTAGCTTGTAATTGAGCATGTGTTCGGTGGTAATCTCCCCTGTTCGGCTGCTTCGGACCTGCTCGGGCGAGGACCTCCTGTCTGACGAGTGAGGACGCTCAAGTGACGGTCCGCTGCCGGAGCTATCAGGCAGTGACCAGAACACGTGTTTCTGCTGACCACTGTGCCCCGCTGTGGGTCCGGGTACGTCCGATATCGAGGGCCGGTGCTGTGTTATCCCGTCCCGTGAGACCCGCAGCACCTGGCGGATGTCCTATCCTGTCCATTGGGTGGACCAGATAGTACCGAGGATCGTGGCTCAGCGGACAGAAGATGGACTGGTCAGAATTTTGGGAAATGAATCATGAATTGTTTCGTATTCTCGTATACTTGTCCACTGTCACATTCTGTAGAGGGCCTGCCGGCCGAAATATTAACACATATTTTGGCTATAACCTTGTTTGAATTTTAAATGTCGAAGAAAGGTCAACTTTTTCTTCATTTTCCCTCCTTTATATTCATGATATTTCTCGCAAAAGCGCTCCACAGAATAAGTTATGAGCTATTTCGTATTTATTTCCAACGCTGGTGCTTCTGCTTATTTCTTCTTTTTTTCTTCAAATTATTCATTCATCTCGCATTTAAACACTGCAACAGACGAACACTGAAACAGACAGACACTGTGCGCGACACATGCATCGAGAACGTACATTGCAATACGTACGCACCTGCACATTGCGATTACAAACAGCACACACAATCAAACATCAGTAGCACGTACGCAAGCGCACTTCATGGTGCTCAACCGGCGAGGCCGGTACTGCTTATTTCTTAGTTAAGTATGGACCAATGGAACATCATATTTGGTTCATATGTTCATTTTTTCATTTTTCATTTTTTCATTCATCATTTGTTCATTTTTTCTTCCCGCCCTTGACGCTTTAACCCTCGCCCTGGCAGGGGGGTCGATGCGACCCCCCCCCCCCTTAAGGTTTTTCGAAGATAGCGTAAAAACGGCGGCGCGCAGCGCCGCCAAATTTGGCACAGCCTATGGGGCAACCTTTTTACATATGACCTGAAAATTTCAGGTCCGGGTGACCTTGGGTCAGGTCACCAGGTCAGAAAAACCGGTACAAGGTCATGGTCAAATTTCAATTTTCTTTTTCCACCTGTCCAACTCACAGTTTTGCACTGATTTCCTTCAAACTTTCAGGATGTGCTAAGTTCACCGAGTTGTATAACATATAGTTCGGGTTTTTTGAGGTCACTGACCTGAGGTCAGTTAGAGGTCATTACGTCGTAATGTTAAGCCTATGGGAAAATACTAAATTCGGAAAATACTGGAGATATCCGCTTCGTTCTATCATTTTTGTGCTTTGAAACCACAGTACTTAACAGCAGGTCACTTGGTGCTTCTTTGTTTGGTGTACTTATCCATGGGTCAGGTCAAATGAGGTCAACTGAGGTCAAATGACGTTTTTGCCAATAACTTGGCACATAATGACGCTAGAGCTTAAAAAATGGTATCATTGTATTCCTGGTGATCAGCCGAATCGAATGATATGCGATATGATGCAATTTGGTTAACTTAAACTTAATTTATTAATTTAAGTTTACTTAAAATTTAAGAAAAACTTTAAGTACACTTAAGCAAGCTAGAAAGTATATCATTCGACGCGCCTTGACGTGCTGAGTTCACTGGTGCTTTTCATTTTGCTCTATCTTAATTAGATCAAAAGTTGTAAGCGAAAAACGTTTGACCTGTTTTTAGCGAAATTTTTGCATTTATACCCCCCAAAACCCCCCTAAATATTGACCTAGAGCAACCAAATTTGCACAGGAGCGAGAACTCCAGGGGGCCCACCTACCTACCAAATTTGGTGTTTCTAGGTGCCATAGGAGCCAATCGCGAGGGGGGGTCGCATCGACCCCCCCCCCTGCCAGGCCGTGTTATAAAAAATGCCCTGCCAGGGCGAGGGTTAAAATTGTGTCATTGTCCCATGAATGCTAGATGAATTAATTCATAACCACTTGTCGAGCTTCGATCCGCTCCGCCACAATCTGGCTATTCTCAAAGTTATACTTTGAAACGAACCCTCGAGGTACATCACATCAGGACACTGAAATGTCAGCCATCACGCTCATGCCTGAATCATACAGTCAACGCTGGCTTTTATGACCCACCTCCCAAGTATCGCACGATCCACATGGGAACTGGTGTGTCACATAGTCGACATAGCGGCCGGCCGTGCCTTCCATACCTGTGGTCTGACGTGACCTCTCCTGGCCAACTGCTGACTGGCGGAACCTTTCAGACGTTATAGGAGCTGTGGGATGCTGTGGGAAGCTTACGTGGGTTAATCTGGCCACATCGTCTCTCTGGCTTCCATCAAAGACAAAGGCGGTCGAGCAGAAATCGGTGAAGGAGACAGTTCGATCTTCTATCATGGCTAAATGCAAGTTGAATGCATTCAATGTAAAAAGACGGAGTTCAAATCTGCTGGAAGTCTAACCAGTATTCCTCCTGATGACTTACCATACGAGGTCACTGTCAGGCAATTGTTCCGTTCCCTTGTGAGGGGCCAGGTGCGCCCGCGATGTTGATAGTTCCTTTCAAGGCTGTATCGTGTGTCTTGGCATGTTGGCGCGGCGTCCCAGCTGTCTGTTTAGCATACGCGATCAGTGTAGCCTGTGAAAGGTACATACGTTCGCAGGGCTTGGCATGCTAATGCAGTATGCACAGCTCCTCGGAAGCCGCTGTCGCCTTCCTCGTAAGAGCAGTGCTTTGACGACGGTCAAATACGCGATAATTACTGAGCTGGCCAGCGCTGTGATTACTCCGTAGCTGAGCACCTGCATTTGCAGTGGTTGTCTTTCTCCAAATGTGTTTTAGAGCCCACGACTACCAAATGTAATATGCAGTCACCCTAATCGACATGAACGGGCGATTCCATTACACAAGTGTTAATGAATTTCTAACTGAGCCACTCGCTGCTCGTTAACCTAGAAATGGCCGACCAACACTCACTCAAAGAATGCATAAAGCTGTCTGCACTATCCGGGATTGGACTTCTAGTTTGTCGTTTGCCGGGTTTAGTGGCATTTTATGCATCAAGGGGCTAGGGTGTTTCATTTAAGAGTTCCTGAGTATACGGTCACCCAGGCAGAGTTGATACGAAATGTTTGATACCCACTCCAGCGAGGAGCGTGAGAGCGGCACTGTTCGGGTTTACTGCCCGGCCGACTGCTGTGGCTACTGTGCCAGTTTCTGGGTGATTGCTCGCCTTTTGTGTCGCCCGTCCCCTGGCCTCTGAGGACACTTGAGCGCGCTGAAAGGGACGGCTTTGTCGACCTCAACTGCTAGAAACCCGGGCGCAGATCAACGCACCAGGGGGCTAACAAAATTGCTGCCGTGGCTAGATGGGTGAAGATGTAACCCTTCCGCGCCTTTTAAAGAATCACTGGAGCGAAACCGGTCAGAGAAAATCCGACCTGAATTGGACGGAGCACGCTCAAAGTCCTCAAATCTCTGACGCGCGCCTGGGCCGCAGATATCTCAAGTAGGACCGACAGCGCGCGATGTCAGTTCACTGAAACAGGAATCCAGACCCCTTGTTCCAGACAATCCAGAGCGATTGTTCATCATACAGCGGACGTTTTCACAAGGCGCCTCACACGAATCGATGACACAACTGTTATCGATGACTAGACGTCATTAATCGTTAGTCGGAACGATGTTGTCCCGTCGCGGGCGGCGGAGTGACTTCGGTCCGGTACGCTGCTGTCGCGCGCTCCGTCTCGGACGGTGTTCCCACAGTTCGGTTCGACGTCCAACAGACGGTCCGGGATCTCCAAAAGCACCGCGCTGTCATGCATAATATAGAGAAGCTGAGGGTGCCTCTGTGACAGACCGTTTGTCATAGAGCAGAACGGTATTCGTTGTTTCTTGCTACATATCCGATCCAATCAATTTATCCAGCCTCGCCGTATACCCAACCCCTACTCATATTGGCGATGATGGTCTAATGGCGCCCGCAAATCTCCAGGGTATCCGCGTGTGGTGCTTACGCTGAGCTGAGCTGGTGCTGTCGTCAAGCCTGCCTCAAGCTTGCGGCTGGCAGCTCCCGCTTTTCAACGCGTTTTTGCCACCGGTCTGCAATCCTTTGGCGGTCGTGTTTGCCCATTAAATCTCGCCTTCTCTGTTTCGTCGTTGTGCGGTTCCGCATTGGCGTGATGGATCTGGGCTGCTTTGGCGCCGGCGCTGACGCGTATTTTGACTTTTCATGACGGATCCATTTACTGACGTGCGCAAAAACGGCGGCCGTTCGGCAGACGCTGCCGACGCCGACCGGCCGACCGTCGGCGACGGCGGGCCGGGCGGTGCTCCCTGAGCGTCACCTGGCCGCTCCCAGTCGTAGATCTGGCTTATCTCCGACCGGGCGGCCCGATTCCCAGGGCGATACGGACCGCTCAAAGGACGCTCAGTGGCGCGCGGATAAAACACCGGCAGCCCGGCGGTAAAAACCGGCCTCAGAGACGTGTCGGAACGCCCGGCCGTGCCGGTGGGACCGAGCGGTGACCGGCCGGCGGCCAGCAGCGCCGGGGACGTCCGTTTCATCGTGGGAGCTGGACTGCGATGGGAACAGACCAGCACACAGATGGAACGTGCTGGTGACGGGACAGGACAGGGAATGGTCACTTTGTGGCTGCATCCCGCACGTCAATACCCTGAAAGTCCTTTGCCGACATTGCCTAAAACTTCTGGCGCAACTTAATTTAACTGAGATGTGATTGGCACAAAAGCCATTTTCTGCATTTAATTATTTCATACCTATATGTAAAGCTAAAAAACGTGCCTCTCAGAACAAAGGAAAAGCAGGTACCTAAAACTGTACGTTTATATGTTGTATGCTTTCAGTAAATATTGAAAATTGCATTCACCGTAACAAAAAATCATGTACGCTTTAATGTGCAAATGTCGATAACAAAATTCACTTATCTACGGTTCTCGTCATGATGAAGTAAAGAAGTGTTCTCATTAGTGTACATACGTAAGCCTATCGTACACTAGATCAACCGCTGACAAAATTTACGCTTGATAATTTACGACTCTACTTCGTTTCGTAATACCGGTAGAGGATGGCCGTACTTAACAATCACTTGTCTAAAAAGCGACTCTCTGCTCCCATTCTTCCTCCTACGTAAAAAAGAGACGGACGAACGAACCCTTCCATGTTGATGTTATCTTTCTGGGCGGCCCGCCCAGCGGTAGGCCTTGGTGACGATAGCCACGTTTGGAGGGTCACCCGTCGGACCCTCATTGGCGTCAGAAGTCAGACCCAAAGGTCACCAAGCGCAGACCAGCCGTCTCAGCCGACCGGCGCGTGGAAAAAATCCCGAAACTGTTCATCTGGAATTGTCCTTGATTATGCTAAATGTTACATTCGTGTGTGGATCATTGAAGCGGCTTTTACAGAGTGTACATTGTAAGGATATAGAGGCATCCGATGCTCGATTTTCACGCTAATCATTAAATATTATCATATTTCTAACCGCAACGCACAACGGAGGCATAAAAACACCAAAATTCGTCGTGTAGTTTTTGCGTATTTTTTTCGTTCTCCTCTTCTCAGTCTCTCCGAGATCCCTCCCGTTGGGCCGTACAAGCGCCTTTTTTGTCTGTCGTGCTGACGGGGGCGTTCTCATTAATTAACCGGTGCCCAGATATGGCCGGTCGTGATGGTCGGGCCAGCCGGTACAAGCAGCACGGTCACTATCAATGCGACCGGCGCTGGCGGCTCTGAGTTATTGAGTCGGCACCGGGACCCCCGGCGCGAGACAGCGGTGTGGACATTACGGATATCTCTGCAGACATTTAGCGGCGACTCCCAGTCGACACAGCGGCTACCTCTTAGACGCAGCGGCTATGCCAGTCGACACAGTGTTACGCGCCTACACAGGCCAAGGCAGTGGCTACTTCTTTCGTTTTTTTTTCCTCTTCCTCTCTTTATCTCCTTCCCTCTCCCTCTCTCTCTCTCTCTCTCTCTCTCTCTCTCTCTCTCTCTCTCTCTCTCTCTCTCTCTCTCTCTCTCTCTCTCTCTCTCTCTCTCTCTATATCTCTCTCTCTTTCACCCTCTCTCTCTCTCTCTCTCTCTCTCTTTCTCTCTCTCTCTCTCTCTCTCTCTCCCCTTATCATCAACTTCTTGGCCTTGTCAGCACGCCTTAACCCTTCCTCAACCAGTGTGTCACCTCCCACACAAGAGTGCGCCCACGTATGTACCTCAGCCAGTATCCCGTTACCTATAATCTGACAAGGGAGTATATTCCGGAGGGCGTGGCCCCGCCTGATGACTGGACTCCATTAAAGGGAGATAATGAGCTTTCTTTTTTCTTTAATAAAAATTACTCGACATCTATACTATTTCTACTGTAGTTTCTATAAAATATGAAAATTTCCTAGCACATTTTCGTATGTGAAAAAGGTTTTTATTTTTGCAAAAAAGAAGCAGTACTTGCAGTACTTGTAACACCCACCGAAATGCGTTGTCCTTCTTGTCCTTCTCTATAAAAAAGTCGCAGTATATGGCGCTTTTGTTTCAAACAGCGACGCTTGGGTTTTTGTTTATGTTATCGCCTTGTCGTTGCTTGGTTGTAAGGATTCTAATTTGAATTAGAGTTAATTCGGTTTAGAATTAATTAGATTCGTACATAGTGCCTACTCTTCTTTGTTTCCAAGTATTATTTTGCGCCACAAATGAACGGCATGCGCCAGAAACGCAGCCAAATCTTGCGATTGCGACTACGAAATTCATTATTTTGGCCTCAGAGCCTGAAGCGAAAAATACAAGCATATTTATTTCAAAAAGACTTCAGGTTTGTCGAACGGTGTTATGAGAATTTTGATAACAGTACTGCATAAGTTTTTCAGTGATGCCGCAAAAGTGTTGTATCTATCTTCTTTTATTGTGCAGTCGGCGGGACCGATTCAAAATTGAGTCGTTGCTACTAAAATAGCAGCATATGGCCTCAGATGATGAACAGGAAAAATAGTTGCGTAAATTTAGACATAAACCACCCCCAAACCATGAATATCTTTTGAAGGCACTATAGACGACCATTAACTAACTAGATGTGATGAAGATCAAATGTAAGGAATACGCTCATTTTACAAAATTACATGCAAGTACCAAAAAGTGATGTAAGTACTTATTCAACGGTCATTTTCAGCGCTCCCCGCTAACGTGACTTCAAGTTGAGATATTTGCGGCAAGGTACCGCATTGAGCAAAATGGTTTTAATTTACATTATAACTTGTTGTGTTTTGTCAGAAAATGATCCTAACTCAGATTTTGTGGGAAAAGGTCATTATCTCCCTTCAGTGGCGCAGCCAGGGGGGGGGTCAGAGGGTCAGCTGACCCCCCCGAAATTTCTGTCGGGGGCCCGCTCGAGAAAGAGAGAGAGAGAGAGAGAGAGAGAGAGAGAGAGAGAGAGAGAGGGAGAGAGAGAGAGAGAAAGAGAGAGAGAGAGAGAGAGAGAGAGAGAGAGAGAGAGAGAGGGAGGAGAGAGGTCGCAATCTAATTGGACGAGCCCGCTTCGAGAAATGCCTACTGGGACACCACGGGTGAGGGGTCGGCCTGGGGCTCCAGGTGGATGGGGCCCGGGCCCCCGGGAGAACGGGCCCGGGCCCCCTGGGTGGATGGGACCCGGGCCCCCGTGGATGGGTCCGGGCCCCCGGGTGGATTGGGCCCGGGCCCCCGATGGATGGGGTCCGGGGCCCCCGGTGGATGGGTCCGGGTCCCCGGGAGAACGGGCCCCGAGCCCCCGGTGGACGGGGCCTGAACCCCCGGGAGAACGGGCCCGGGCCCCCGGATGGATGGGGCCTGGGGCCCCCGGTGGATGGGCCCGGGCCCCCGGGAGAACGGGCCCGGGCCCCCAGGAGAACGCCCCCTGGCCTCCTGGGTGGATGAGGCCCGGGCCCCGGGTGGATGGGGCCCGGGACCCCGGGAGAACGGGTCCGGGCCCCTGGTGGATGGGGCCCGGGACCCCCGGTGGATGGGCCCGGGCCCCGGGAGAACGGGCCCGGGCCCCCAGGAGAACGGGCCCGCCGCCCGGGCCCCGTGGGTGGATGGGGCCCGGGCCCCGGGAGAACGGCCCCCCCCCCCGAGCCCTGGGTGGACGGGGCCCGGATTCCCGGGTGGATGGGGCCCGGGCCCTTCGGAGAACGGGTCCTGGCCCCCTGGGTGGATGGGGCCCGGGCCCTTGGGGGAACGGACCCTGGCCCCCTGGGTGGATGGGGTCCGGGCCCCTGGGTGGATGGGGCCCGGGCCCCGGGTGGATGGGGCTCGGCCCCCCTGGTGGACGGGCCCCGGAGCCCCGTGTGGATGGGGCCCGGAGCCCAGGTGGACGTGGCCCGGGCCCCCGTGTGGATAGGGCTCGGGCCCCCGTGTGGATAGGACCCGGGCCCTCGGGTGAATGGGGCCCCCTAGGGTGACCCGCTTGCTCCGCAACGCGAACAAGGGGTATTTTCGATCGGTGGGCGTTTGGTTGGTCTTGTGTTCGTGGGTTATGTATCCATTTCGGTCGATTGCCTTTTGACGGCTAAGTATTTTGGTTTGGGAAAAAAATATCCATCGCATCGAGGTACAGTACAGTACATTACAGTACAGTATATTTTAGTAACCAAGGACAAGAAACATCGGAGAAAATAATAGAGGTGCTCGTGTCTAGTGATAACTGATAACCATGCGTTCTACTATAGAACATGCTAAGTATATTTTATAGCATAGGTTGACGTAGGCTATAGAGCACTTCACGGATAGGCTTTTTAGGATCCGGCCCGGCCCATATCCGGCAAGTCATATCCAGATCCGCCCATTATCCGCCTTTCTTTGAATATCAGAATCCGGTCCACCCATGGCCCGTATTGCAGCCAAACTTCCAAAAAATATCCGTAATAATCCGTTTCACCAATGACTGGTTTCACCCAAAACTGGACTAACAAATTCAATCTAAGGGACCAGACAGCCATACAAGTCTTGTGACAAGTGAGTGTCATAAAATGATGCCTATTACTTTAATCAAACCTCTGCTGCCGCTTAACACATTAGGTTAATTTTTAACTTCAATGTTGAATGTTAAAATTTTGATCCGTTTTGATCCGGGTTCAACCTTCAATTCCCAAATCCGGCCCGCCCATATCCGTTCTTTTTTAACAAATTTAGAATCCAATCCTATCCGGTCCGCGGATTTATCCGTGGATAACGGATTTATCCGGCCCATGAAGTGCTCTAGTAGGCTACCTATTGAAAAATGGAGGCCATCGATGAATTACTATGTAGAGGTTTGAAATGTTTATATTTTTAAGAATATTGTTGCTCTTCATGCAAAAGCGATGAATGGATCTTGGACAAAATTGAATGCTCTTTTCAACTATGCCATTTTCAATTGTCAAACGTACCAGTTTATGCAGCAAAACCCGTGTAATTAAGTAGGTAAGTCATGAACAAATGCCATTTTCTTCAGCGATTTGTTCCACCTTGTTTTTGATCAATTAGCTTTTCATAATTTTTCCATGAGAGGCGGTACGTTTCTCTTGACCTGACCTTCAGGTGACATTGACATCCACCCTTATGCATGGGAGCAACATCAAATCACATGTTTGAACGCTTGAAACCACGAAAGGACTGCAAACGCGCCGCTAATGCGAGCCGGCATACACCGAACCGCGATTCTGGCCAAACATGGTCTCGGAAAGTCGGCCAGCTTTGGCCTACTTTCCGACCTTTAGGTCGGACTTTGACCTTGAATTGACCTTTAGGTCATTTGGGCCAGGGTCATGAAATTTCTAGGGTAGGTGTAAAATTCATAAACGCGAGGGTACTGAAAGTTGCGTCGCGATCAGCCGCTTTTTACGCGAGTTATTTGTGAAGAAAAAAAAAACTTGAGGGGGGTTGCATCAGGCATCAGCCCCTTCCCCCCTGTGCCGCGAGGGTTAAAAATTCTTGTGAGCGAATTCACGTAATGAAGAAGAGTAAAGGCACAATTTACTACAGCAGCCAATAGATGACTTAGAACAGGCACATGGGACTAGTTAAATATTGTCCGACGGAAGCAGGCAACAGATCCGATTGCATATATGCTATGCATATTGCGGAAGGGGCACATTTCGGCCTCGAAAGATACGAATTCTTACGTCATAGAACATATTTCTGTCGTGGTCAATTTGCGCAAAAATTGAGCACCGGGTGATTACCGAGCTATTGTTCTATCCAAATGTTCTGATATAAACTCGCTCAGGGTTATCGTGCAGGTAACGGGGGCCCGCTCAGCAGAATGTGTATGAAATATGGAGAGATTCTGAAAAATGGGTGGGGGGCCCGCACACTAGGGGGCCCGCTTTGGAGGTGATGACCCCCCCGAAATGAAATCCTGGCTGCGCCACTGTCTCCCTTTAACGAACACGGGAGTCGACCTCTGCCGCTGGGAGGCACCGGGTGATTGTTAGATCTTACACATCGGACATACCTGCCAAAGAAAACCGTGACGAAGCAACACACGACTTAGACGTTGAAATACTCCTTCGGAGTATCAGAGAAAGAGACTCAATTTGGGATAAATTCTGGGCTGAAAAGTTTTGTGGCGGTCTGAGAGGCGGTGTGGTTTCTTTTTACGGCGCTGGCTGTGGTGTCACCTGTCCTCAGGTTCAGTGACTGCGCTGGTGGTGGTCCTTTCAGGACGCATACCGCTCCCCCGAAAACCCATAAACACGCACCGCTTCCAAGGACCATGCAAATCGCGCTGGGAGGTGGTGCAGTAGTCACCATTCAGGCCGCCAATGGGCCGCGCTGTACCCCAGAGCACCATTCGACTCCGAGAAAGGGTGTTTGGGTCGCTCGGGCCATTCAGGTGGCGGACCACAGGCGTCGCGGGGATATTGATGGTATCGCTCAGTGTATTCAGACAGTCGGATACGGACCGAGGTGGGCCGCAGGTGCTGGTCCAAAGGGACGACTGTAACTGGTAGCGTATCGACACGGTCGCACCGGGAGGCAGGCAAACCCACATATCACTAGAAGAAAGCATTGCTGTATCATGGTCCTAACGCTGGCTTCTTTACATCCATTTGTGGCTATCATTTTTGTTTGCATCAGTTCCATGCTCTTAAGTTATTTTCTGTGGTTTGGGTTAAATATAGATGTAAGCACGGAAGTCATCACTACACGACCCCTGGACTTCTGCTTCCTATAGATCAAGGACGAAGAATCCTTCGTGGTGATGGCACAAAAAGTAACAAAATACACTTAAAATGACAGGTAAGAGGTTTCTCATTCCACACTTGGCTGATGACATCGAGTGATGGAGTGATGGCGATTTATCGACCTGTTGCTGACCCAGTATCCACATGTCTGTGACGTGTCGATCTGCCTGGGAGTGCGGTTCTCGGGCGTGCGCCGGGATCGGCCGCGACCTAGTTGGTCCGTCACGGCTCGTCCAGCCGTCACGCCGCCGTCACAGGAGACGTCACAGCGTCACGGCGTCACACCGGCTCACAACAGGGCCGATTTGCGGCTTCCCAGCCGGCGAGACCGCGCCCCGGTCGGCATGTCTGGCCTAGGTTCCGGCTCGTCTGGTTCCAGATGGCTCCGTCTGGTTCCATGCATGGTTCGATTTTGGTAAGGTTATCGAGCTCCCACATCGGCTCCGTCTAGGCCTAGCTCTGCATGTTCTTTTTAGCTCCTTTTCTATTCAGAATGTCTGCATTTACCCCAAGCATTCTCTACATCTAAGTTTCTACCCGAGCTTAGTTGATACACGGCATGTCCCGTGTGGACCTGGCTGCGTCTGTCAGCGCCTGAATGTATGCTGTACCGCACGACTAATGTTAGCGCCTGAATGTATGCTGTACCGCACGACTTGTGTTAGCGCCTGAATGTATGCTGTACCGCACGACTTGTGTTAGCGCCTGAATGTATGCTGTACCGCACGACCTGTGTGGCGCCTGAATGTTTGCTATGTCGCATGGCTTGTGTTAGCGCCTCAATGCACAATGTATAATGTACTAAAAAAAAGTATCTACCCGATCTGAATGCAATGTTGCTCCTCAACGGCTTGCGAATGCTATTTAATCAATGGAATAATACATGCCCAAGGCTTTGTCACTTTTCATTGATATGTTTGGGTATATGATAGCTGTACATTATTTTCTACTTATTTAAGGTTGTATGTTATCACTAAATATATTTTTTGTCGTCTGTGAAACATATCTATAAGCACGTTGGTAATGATTACAGGCAGCGCTGCCTAGTCTGTGAAGCCGAATTCGACACGGGCTGTCTGCCAAGCGACCGCACATCGTTATTCAGCTGTGGACTCGTCGCACGATGTGTGTCAGCACCGGCACGGTTTCTGTTTGTTTATTTATGTTCTCGGTCACAGTCGGAAGCCCTCACCAATCTGTCACGGGAGCACACACTTGAGTGGTTATGTAAGGCTGACTGGACGGGCTTGGCTAAGCGAAATAAGCGTTTGATACTAAATTTAGACCGACTCTGCGTACCACCCAGTAACTAGGTGGTAAATGCATGCCGTGTGTTCACAAAAGTTGTTCGTTTTGTACACTTATTTCTCTGATGATAAACAATCCAAGCATCACGGCACCACTCTCCCTGGTATGCAGCAGCTTTAAAAAGCGAGCATCGGTTCCCACCGGCACCGTCAACGTTCCATCCCTGTATTTAGTGATGTGGAGGCATTGCATGCTTCAAGAAGCCATCTGGTTAAAGACGCGACTTACTTGCGCCGCTCTCCAGGTTCCCTCTCTGCCGCCCATATACTTACTTGCCGGCTCCGGCAGGGTGTGTGAGACGCTCCCAGAAGGGCCGTGCACGCCGCTAAATAGACTGTCGGCGACCAGCGCACTGTGTACCCCTCGGCAAACATCAGACGCCTTTTTGTGCGCGGTAAGCCGGTACTGGTGTGGCCGGTAACGCCGTTGAGTGGTGTGGGATGGTTGTATAGGAGCTCCAGAGAGCTGATGCAGGAAGCTCCAGAGAGCTCCAGGGAGCTTTAGGAATCAGGGGACTAGCTGCAGCGCCGGACGGGCTGCAAACTGACGGAGTGATCTGAGGAGCTGCTGATAGGGGTTGGGGAACAGCAGGGGGCAGCTGTTCAAATGTTCAAGCGTTCACGTTTTGGTGGACCGAGCCATCTAGGGCAACTAAAACGTGAATTCGTACTCTTGTGTTATTTCTTCAAGATTAGACAGTCGTAACGATCTTACATCGGGTTCATCTCGCTCTATTGGCTCTCTGGGGGTTTCGAGCCTTCCCAGTATCTTGATTTTCTCTGTGCCTTTTTCTCATCTCTGTATTTACTGTGTTCCCATGAGCTCTATGTGCTCCTCCGTGCTCCTCAGTGCTCCTCTGTGCTCTCTGAGTTCCTCAGTGTTTCAAGCACTCTTCGCCTCGACCAGTCGCATCCCACGACAGAAGGTGCACGTCACCCGTGTCGGGACGGCGGCGGCGGCGGCGGCGGCGCCTCCTCTATGGTCGACGGCAGCGGTGACGCCGCCCCATCCAGCAGGTCTGTGATTAGCTCAGTGGACTGATGACTGGCGACCGCCCCTCAGTCACGACCTCACAGCCGAGAGAGACGTCCCGGGAGGTGCGGGCCGATCCGTGTGATGGCAATGCATTAAAAATGCGACCGGTTAGCGACTAGCGAAGCATATTGCTGCGTGAGAAGTAGACACCATCAGAGTGTATGTGTAAGTAACTAAATGCCTCGTAACTAATTTCTGCGATTTACGCATATTGCAAATTGCTCAGTACATTATACACGCGAGGCATTTATTCCGTGCCGATCCCCCATTTACCTGGATAAGAGTCACTTATGTGTAATACGAAACTACACGTATGTAAGAGGGGTGATGTATTGCGTCCTGGCATCATTCATAAATTTTTGCAGAGCTAGTGCTCTTAGACAGGAAGCTGGGGTAGAATACGCTAGCTTAGTTGCCAAGTCATGAGAAAACACCTCAAACAGCCGGTAAAGTGATGAATGATATTATCTTCTTTATTGTTCCGTTCGCTGTTACGCGAGCCGAATGGCAAGGTCGGACACATTGAAAAAAGCGTCGTGTAATGTCATAAATCTACCAGCAAGAAACTCAAGTGTTTAGCTTCAAAATAGATTAAGACAATTGACCTTTCGCCTTCGCGCTGTAAACCCCTGACCCCAATGACCAGAGTGGGGTTGCGTGTTAGAACGCAGGGAATTAATGTGCGTGACGCTATCAAGTCTATCGTTGCGTGTGCTGACTTCTTACTCGACGGGTCAACTCGTTTTAAAACATGGCCGTCGCTCGTTACGCGCGAGGTTCCTATATGGAATGGAATTAAAGGGCAATCGTTCTGGCGTAACGCATAGAGAACGGGCAAGGGCGAACATAATATTTCATTACACTCCCAAACTCCAGGTCGATTTGCCTTCGGTCGAGATGACACCATGGATGAAATATCCATTACGAACCTCCCAATCAGCGCATTAGTGATAAACTATCACAATCACCAGTGAAAGCAGAATGTCACCACCCCCGTTATCGTCACTACGCGCCGTGACTGAAACAATTCCATCGACAGCGCTGAGCGCGTGCAATTGTCGACAAGGCGCCGTTCCACGCCACTACGCCGCCTCAATTTATCACCATCAATTTGTTGGTGAGTGCCGCCCGCGCCGCAGATCGGCGTTCCAATGTACCATTCGGCTGATCAGCAGCGACACTTGCATGACCTAATGTGCGAATCCGAACACATAAAAGACACTATAACGTTCAAGAAGCCATTAGACGGCGCTCCGAACGGATGCGGCTGCGCATTTCAGTGCATATATTGGCGTGGAATAGCATTGCGCCGCCCTTAGAGCGGCGATAACGCTGATTTAGGGCCCGGTCCGAGTGGGCCGAATAATACAGCTCTCATACCGCCGGTATGTCGCCCCTCCGCGGCCGGTTCGTCACCCCTTCCGTTCTCAGGAAGGCCGCCATTGGATGCCGCACTAAATTACCGGTGTCACGTCTCATTCAGCCATATGAAAAATGTTACACAACTGCACAAAGTCGCCGCATTAAAAGCGGCAGACGGCGCGGCTCGCCGGCAATCGCGGCGCGACTAAATCAAATACCGGCGCGCTTTGTCGCGCCGGGACAGGTGAGTGTGTGCGGCGGGCGCGCGCGGCCGACGCCGGGCCCAAAAATGTCAGCCGGACCGCGCGCCCGGCCGGACAGTCAATTAAACACGCGCGGGCTATTGTGGTGAGGTGCGGCGGGCACCGACGTCTATTGTTGATAGTCAGAGTGACTCCTGCCCGAGCCGACACCTCTGAGTCCGCCTTCACACCGACGGCGCCGGCCCGTAATGGGTTCATTCCGTCGGGTCTCCGCGGGGTGCCGGTTCGCGTCCCACCGCTGGCAGTGTTTTCCGCCAGTGCAGTCAGTTGACGGCGCTGTACCCGGGTGGTCTCCGCTCGTGACACGGGCCCGGTCACGGCGATCAGTGCCGGCCGTGACCGGCGTCTCCAAAGGCTCGCCGCCGCCGCCTCGGCCGCCGGCCATTACCGTGACTGGGAGAAACAATGGTAGCCGCGGGCCGGCGGCGGCTCCGCTGCTGTGAAACAGGAGTCGACGCCGACGGAGCATAGCTTTCATGCTCCCCTAAGGGATGAGAAGGGGAGGTGTGGCCGGGAGTGGTTGACTAGTCTGAGAATTGCTTCTGAACCCATCTGTGGTCGAAACTTATCCCGGCCGGGCCCGGGGGGTAGTCCCAACCACCGCAGCCCGGGGGGGGGCGTTTTTCGCCCCCCCCCCGTCTAACTCCGTAAATAAGGGAGCTACGGAAACAAAAGCGATACCAAACGAAAGGTCCTTACGAGACGATTCTAATGCACCTAAAATTTTTGACCTCAGGTCAATTTTCAAGGTCAGAGGTCAAGGTCAAAGGCCAAAACCGGCACATGTGTAGTGATCTCAAAGTAAGCCTTCTAGAGGACGGCAGGCTGCATCAAACCGGCAAAATTGGGTGTCAAACGAAAGAAGAGAATCTGAGGATTCTGAAAATGTGCTCCAAATCAAAGGTCAAGGTCAAGGTCACGCTCAAAATTGACCTCAAACTTGGCATTTTTTCGCACATCTTGCGTGCTAACTTCCAAGATGTTTTGAAATGTTTTGAGGCTTATCAGTTCCCTATTTGTGGTTCATCTTACGATACAAGGCTGCTCAAAGGTCAAGGTCACAGAAGAGTATCCCTGCTAGAGGTGATTTCACTGATTCAAGTTAGTAATAATAAATAAGATAATTTTGCCATCCGGAAGCTCTAAATGAAGGCTTAGAGGAAAATAGATACCAGATTCGTGATCAGCGGGTACAAATCCATCATAAACGACCTTTCATGTGTCAAGGTCAACCAGAGGTCATTCGAGGTCACATGAGGTCAACATGAAACTTGACTTTTTCCGAACAAAATATGTATCATTCGACGCGGCTTGACAAGGCGAATGCGATGGTACCACTGCCGTAGCTCTAGGACCATTTTTGTCGAAGTTATTTGCGAAAAACTAAAACCACATTTCGGGGTCGTTGACCTGACCTCTGACCTCAGGTCACCAAAACTATTTTTCTATTTTTCTCTAGGTCAAACGCTACACAGCCGTGCTCGTAATTTGTCTTTATCTCTAAAACTCTATTTTAGCAGCTATTTGAAGTTTGCGTCTGTGACGCCGATTTTTGCCGTGCAGGGGTCTAGAAAAATGGACCTTGTGACGTCATCAAGGGGGATAGGTCCAAATTTTTTACTTCAGAAGATGTCAAATTGATGGGAGAAAAGGTACTGAAAGTTTCGCCTTCCTATCCCTAAGCGTTCGGGAGTTATCGCAAATATTCGCCAGGGGGGCGAAAAACGCCCCCCAGGCCCGCGAGGGTTATACGCGTTTATTGTCCTTAGTGCGAAGCTTTTCACAAAATTGGCCATGATGCTTCGAACCTAAACGATTTCAGATAATGGTTACAGGCGATTGAAATCATTTGCGACTTTCCGATTTCCCTGTCATAATTAAGACTGCAAGAATATACACCCTTACGACGCTTAGAAAGGAATAAAACACATTCCTTTGTAAGTGTTACAGGAGTAAAACAAACGTTGTTTAATTGTAACTATGAACGGTCCCCTTGTCCATGTCTGTCGATTCAAGTCTGTTTGTATGTGTCATTGTTTGAATACGTGTATGTACATTTGGCTTCCTATGCATTTGTCTGTCCGTGTCTGCCTCTGTCTGTCTGTGTCTGTCTGTGTCTATATCTGTGAGTGTCTGCGGGCGGTTCACACGTCTGTCGCTTACCGGCCGGCTCCGAGGAACCGCTGAAGGTCGGCCACCACCCCTGCTGCCCGCAGCCCCCGACTGACCGGCCGGCCGGGCTGCCCGCTTTGTCCGACCGACCGTGATCTACGCCCGTCGTGAGAACAGCCCACCCCACCAGCCTATCACCTCGAGCACGGCACAAGACACGGTTGGGAGGCACCGCGAAGTCGCTCGGAGAGAAACGGGTTTGATTTTAAGCATGTGACCGAGTCGTTTCCCCGGACGACAGCAGATAGTCGACCAGCGGAAGATAGGTAAAGTAAAACATGTCTAAATTCCGAAATGAAGGTTACCGCCACTGCTGGAGTCGAAATTGACAGCACACGGAGACGGAAGAAGAGTAATGGTTCGATGTTCGCTGCTCAGGACTCATTCAGAAGCAGTTTCCGTCTTTGGCATGTATTTCAGAAAGCGTGCGCCACAAAACAGTACGCCTTGTCCCAATATGAAACACATCGCCAAGCCCGCTTAGCACTTTCACACCAGGAACGACGAAAAAGGTAAAACATGCATGGAGGCCCGTAAAGGAAGTTCGGAAGCAAACAGTTGCAAATGACATACACCGCTTGGAAGCCACATGTTACCGGCAGATTTGATTCATTGGCAGCAGCGAACATCACGCAATGAGCACAGTGTAGGCGGCATAAATAACTGAGCGTTCAAACGGCGCGTCTGCGGAGCACAGACGGATCCTACGCTATTATAGGAGCCGCTGATACAGCGGCCGAAGGAACATAGGCAGCTGCTCAGGTAACGACGGAGACGGTACCCCAGCCGCGCGGAACGACCCGGCGACGGGGTGTGCTGAGACCGTCCTCCCAGACTACCGATCACCTTGGTAACTTTATATTGCGTGTGAATGTCACCGCATAGAACAGAGGAGCTATGGAAATATTTGTTCAACAATGAAGGTATGGCTCAGAGGACATATAGGTAGCTGATGACAGGTTTTGGCAGCCTACGAGAAAATCATGCTCGAGAGGCTTACTGAAAGAGAGCGAGACCGGTGTGAATGTGAGAAGTTTGAGCCGCAATCTTATATGAAATGCAGTCCTTTTTTCGTAATCCTTTGAAAACGTTATCCAGAATAGAAGTGGAATTGAGATTTCCATTCAGTTTCATCGCAATCCCGACACTATATGCAAAACACTTCTAAAAAGAGTTAAAGCATGTCATTGTCATGGTGGTTCAGTGCACTAGCTACTCCTCGGGCGGTATCCGCCTCAGCCCCCGGCTGTCCCCCTCCCGACCGGCATCTATCACACCCAAATCACATTTGGTCCACCACCCGTCTAGGAACAGGAGCCATGTGACCTTCCAGAGATTGCTGACCTCACACTGCCCTCAGTTTCGTAGCTCTTCATACCTTCCCCGTAGTTCTCCCATACTTTCATCGTCCTTCGTTTTGCAAGTCTTCTTACCTCCCTCCCCTTCAGTCTCGAAGCTCTTCCTACCTCCCTCGCCCGCAGTCTCTCCTTGACTTTCTCCCTGATTCTCTTCCGCCGGGCTAATTCAGCCCCACTCGTTCCTTTTCATCTCTTGAAACCTCATGCGACCTGCGTCCATGCTCCCAGAAAACAAGGCTGGCATCGCGACCACAGTTGGCGATGGCCAAAGGTGCCAGTCTCGGACTCCAGCCTCCCCTCCTCCCTCACCTCCCCGCCCACACAGCCCCGGCGACTCCTACCCTCTCCTCCCGCTCCTCTCCCGTCTGCCTGGATCAGACTCCCAGGCAGCGCAGCTTCTTGGCCGGTACAGCGCTGGTGAACTGGAAAGACGTCGTGCGCTGGGCGGCAGGAGCCACCTCTTCGTCTTCCGAAGAGCTGACTGGCGATGGCGCGCGCTCCCCCATCAGCGTCCGCAAGCAGAGGCGCGCTTCCTTGACGCGTAGCCGCACCAATTGCTCTAGTTGAAAGAGATGCTCGTCGCGGCACTCGGGCACGTGCTCGTGCATGAACTCTGCCAGCCGCAGGACATACTCGACGTTGTGCCCGGAGGCCCCGCGCGAAGAGACCACCTGGTCGGCGATCTGGTGAAGCGGCGCGTTGCCTAGCCAGTGCTGTGAGCTCGGCGTGGCCACGTACAGGAGAGCCGGGAAGGCGGCGCCCTCGCGAGGGTAGAACTCGGTGAAGAGGGTAGTGTATCCGCCTAGGGTGACCTCTCGGCCGTTGAGGTAGCTGAGTGCCGCCTCGCCCACCAGCTCGTAGGCGACGCCGTGTGTAAACGTCTGAGGGATGGAGAGGGGCCAAGTCAGGTCACACTGGTGGGTCAGATAAGGTAAGGTGGACCACGTCAGGTCACAGACGGGTCAAGTCACGCATAGGTCAAGTCAGGACGCAGTAAAGAAGGGTCAGGTCACGGACCAGGTCAGCGCCAGGACCAGGTCAGGTCAGACCACAGATGTGTCAGGTCACGGCAGTGATAGGTCCGACAATATATGTCACGGGTCAGCCGTGAGGTCACAGTAGAGTGCCAATAAGGGTATAAGCAAATGATGGTTCAATCAAATGAAGATTCAGTAATGAAATGGCCAATCCCCATTCATCAAAGGACAAAAGGTCATCGACATTATGTCACAGATCCTGTCCTCCATGGTGTCATTGGTTGAATGACGTATATCCATGACCTTCACCACCCCTTTGTGACATTTCTGCCCACCCCCCAGCTGTCAAACTGCAGGATCCGGTGGGAGGGGACAAGGCAGGAGGGGTGTGGGAGCTGACACAGACACACCCACCAGCAGCTGTCGGTGGAAATATTGTGACAGGTGTGTAAAGCAGGATGATTTTTGCCCTACTTCAGACACTAAAAGATGGTAGACGTTTTTTTATAGAGATGCCCACATGACCGAGTAAATGAATGCTTGGAGCTGAGAACCGCGATGGGTGTGTGTTACGTGCCCTAATTATTGTTCAGCAGGGATGTTACCGTAAGACATGCCTAACTTTAGTTGCTACTTAGATTACAACGAGTTGTCAGAAGTGACTGCCGTTTTTGTTGCTCGTGTCGCCCCGAGGCAACTCTCTGTGACCGCTGTCCCAGCAAGGCAACGCCGCTGGGAAACGGGTCAAGGCTCGACTGTGGCGGCAGCGGCGCTACTCCTCCCCCCAGCGGCGCACCAGACCACCCCCGCCTCTGGGGCTCTCAAACTAGCGCGCACCGACGGTCAGAGCCCATCAAACTTCCCTCTCACCACACAGCCTAACGGCAACAATAGACGGCGATTTGCAACCAGTTTACAGCGTTTCGTCTACGCTATCTGCTGACGTCACAGGTCGGGCCGTGTTGACGTCAGCAGTTCCGGTCTTTCCGCGTAGCTGACGACGTTCGACAGCGGGCACCGATGGTTTGTGAGCCCCAGATGCGCTGGTTTGAGAGCCCCATCGATCTGGCTCCAGCAGAAGACCGCGAGAGGTTATGAATGGGGAGGGGGCGGGTCGGCGGTCGGTGGCACCGCAAGACTGCAGCACAGACAAAGACACGTGTGTGCGTATAAGGAGGTCACGGACAGGTCACAGCCATGTGATACTAACCCCGTGTCCTCTAGTCTATCGTTCGGCGCCGCTAACCGAAAGGCCGAATGGAGAAATGTCGCACACAGTCAGGTGCACGAAGCTCTGGTGTGACATTTGGCAAATGACGTCAACTGTCAAAACCCACCGAGGGGCGTGGGACGTGAGTGGGACCTGCACAGCTGTGACCTCCACCGCGGAAAGCCGTCTGTGCCTCACCAGCTGAGACCAGACTGTGATAAGTGTCGCCGGAAATAGCTGATTCCGGCGGTTAGGGGGGCGACCGCCTCGTCTCCCCGGGGCATCCCTGGGTCACCCTGACAGCTGCTGGGCACCCCTCCCCTGCCTCCGCGGTGCACAGCGGTGGCCATGATACCGGATTATAGACAGGTTTGCAGAGAAAGGATAAGAGTCGCGCAGTAGGCACTCTCACTCACCCCTCCCCACAGAAAATATCACAACAAAAGGGCGAATTTACTCACCTCACCGTCTTCAACAAGTGTGGCGACTCTCCCGGGCTGCAACAGACAGAGAGCGAGCGAGGTCAGCGTACGGTGTGCCGAACGCACACCCCACGCGCAGCGCTGGCGCACAGCGAGGTCGAGCGCAAACTCGGTCACGCACGGGCCGCGTGACCACCTCCCCGCTGCAATAACACAGCTCCAAAGGGGTTGAGGGTGATAATACTATCTCCACATGCACATATCAAGCCATGTTACATACTGACCCAGTTTATACCAGCGTTAATTAACCGATACCGATAACATATGGCACCTACCTTGCCCGGAACTCCTCGATGGGTGGTGTTGCCCTGCCAAAACCGGCGCGAGAAGCCTTTGATGTGGCCGATTCTCGAGCTGCGGTACTCGAAGCCGGGGTACCAGCACAGGGAACCGTATCCAAACACCCACAAGCTGTGAGAGGCCATCTTGCACCGGTTTGGAGTCGTTCAGGGCAGCGCTCACGGGAGCGCGCGCGCACACGGTCAGCTGTTGGACGCGACGGAGCCGCCTCGTCGGAGCGCACCCGGACCCGGCGCCGTCAGCTGATTGCCTCGGCCGTCCGCTGATGGCAGTCGCTCGCCGCTTGCGTCACCCTGCACGCGGAAGAGACCGGTTCGATACCTGGCCGCGACGGGAAGTTTCCGCAACTTTCGCGGAGGGACGGTCCGGGATGGTAATTGGGACGTTCTCAGGCACTGAGTGACCCGAGGATAGAGCACCAGTGCCTTATATTGATCGGTGAGGCAGTACGCACTTGGCCGGCCGATGAGTCGACCGTGGAGTGGTGCCAAAATACTCAGCGTGGCCGGGTTCCCCGCTCTCAGGGGTCCGCTGGGCGTGCAGGGGTCAGAGGTCAGAGCAGCAGTGTTATCTCCGACGGCGGGACGTCACTGCTGCTGTAATGGCCCACTTCAGGAGGCCATTGTGAGATCCCCGGCGACGACAAACAGTATAGTGTCACCGCTATCCTGTGACACTGCTCTCGAAGTCTGGCGGTGGTCCAACTGGTCCCCGCTGCCACAGGAAGGCCCTGTCTGATCCGACCCGGCGCCGGCGGCAGAATACCGTGACACGCCCGACCGTGACGCCGCGCTCCGTGACTCTTCTGGCCGTGACGCGCGCTGCGTGACGCGTCTGTCACCAGTGGAGGGGCTGACCCCCGTGACGTCATTGGGGGTCTGTGACGTCATTGATGTCTAGCTGACCGGCCGGGTGATGACCGGCCGACGGTCTGAGTTGGCCCAGTGAAGCGCCACATCGCACGATATTTCAGGCCTGGCCCAAGGGCATTGCTCCGCCGCCGTCGCCGCCGACGGATCGACCACGCCCCCCGACAGTCCCGCCCCGCCCCTCATCAGCTGACGAATCGACACGGAGATGGCACGACATGTGTGATGAGGTCGAGGGCACGTGGCGATGTTGACACGTGTACCGCGCCTCTCAGAAAAGCCGCCGGTGGATGTGAGACCGCGGACGATGACTGCCAACTGTGTGAAGATGGAATGTTGATTCTTTTCCGGTACATCGGAGATGCAGTGTGTGAACCACTGCCAGCCCCTCCCCGCCTCGCCCTGCCGGCGAGCTGCTTTGACGTTCATCAGAGCCAGGGTTTTACGCGCAGGTACTCGTAAATATTGCCAGTCACGCGTGCTTTGATACACTTACGGCCAAGCGGGTGGGTGGGAGTGCCACTGTCAAGTACAAGGTTATCGGACATGACTCAGGAAGTCTTGTCATACTGTGACGTGAGCGGCGAGTAAGTACGTTTGCACCTGTGTTTACATCGAGGATGTTTTATAAAACCGGTTTTGCTAATTACATAGACGTTGGTATTCCTTGTTTTGTTCCAGAGTTATTACCTATTGTGACTGAGTGCGACTTGGTGCAGGAGAGCATAATATTATCTCTCAAAGTGAACAAACAAGAGCTGGACTATCTGTTTAGCTCATAGCACACACCCGTTCAGCGACAGGAACCGGCGGCAATGTGTGGCTGCCTTTGATCGTGTGTGCCGATAGCTGCGGCGGGCGGCCGACGGATACGGAGCCGAGAATAACCCCGCGCCGAGTCTCAACAAAGCTGGCCGCAGCCCGCCGACCTCCCGGCGGCCTCCGTTCAAAGCGGGCTCTGGTTTCCACACAGCTTGGCTGGCTATCTCAGCTTGAGAGGCGATGAAAGGGTTATGTCGTCTTCCGCCCGACGCCCACCGCTCAGCGTGTACCGTACTGTGTAAATGGCTCCTGGGATTCAGCACCCTGTAATCTGTATGCCTCGCATTGCCAACGGCAATGTCACATTGTCATCTGGTCACTGTCAATGTCAATGTCATTGTCAATGTCTTGTTCGTGTTTATACTGGCCTGGAAAATAATTGGTGAATGGTGATATTAACAAACTATTGCATATTACCTAGCTGCAGGGGTCTGGCAACCAACAATATAATAAGAGCAGTGAACAGAAGGCGCCGATCTTCCTGGTTGACCCATCGTCAAGTTTCAAGCGACGGCGGCAGCCTCTGAGATACCTGTTACCTACTCAAGATCAAGTCATGCCATACCGGTGCCTCACTGCAGTCGGTCCGATGATCCTATGTCGGGCCGCCACAGATGCCCCCGAACCGGAGCTCGTGCCCGGTGCCAGACCCGTTCCCACGGTCATTCGGAACCGACACGTGACATTGGTGTCGGTTTGACAGCCACCGGAGACGCCGCCGGTCGGCTTCGAGCTCCGAGTGACGTGAAACTGGCGCCAGCGCTGAGATTGCAACCGATTGGGGACACCAGCTTCAGACCGTCAACAATGGGCTGCTGCATGCGATAGGCATCATCCGCCCGGGCTCTGGACCTGGCTTCCGCATACGACAGTTCTTGCAGCATGCACTCTACATAAATTGTTTTCATGGATGCTTATGTTTGTACCAATCATAAATATCACTCACAATCTTTGGGTTTTGTTCACCAGCTGCTGCGCTTCACAAAACTGCTCCAAGCAATATTATCGTAGCTCTGTGCCCCTAGTTCCAAGCCACGTCCGGCACAGAGCGAACCGCGCTGTGGCTGACGAATGCCTCAAATTAGCCGAGTTATTCCATCGATGAGCTGCGGCGATTTATGAAGTGGTGGTAAAACGTCCGTTTAGCAGCGAGCCTATTGGATCACCGGCTGTCTGCGTGTGGCAGGCCGGAATCCATCTCTCGGCCCGGCACCAAGCCAGCGGCCGCCAAACATAACCAATACGTCTCTGTTTCGGGAGTCCGCCGATGACATGTGAGCTCCCTTCTCTGGCCCAGGTCTCCCGCTCCTGAGTCACCAACCTCGATTCTCGGTCAGATAATCTCTGACATTGTCCCTTATGACCTCGGCTCATTCATCAGGGACATACAAACTCCTCCCTCGGAACATCTTTCACGAATGACCGGATTTGTATGTCCATGATATTCCCAAAGACCTCGCAAACAATAAACCTGTGGTCCCTTCGGACCTCCTGACTAAAAATGACCATCTCCCCGGCTCTCAGAGACTATCACGGCCAACGATCAGACCTAACACCTCTCGGTAGACGGTAGACGGGGTTGCGACCCGTGCCGTCACACCCCTCGCTCCATCTCTCCCGCACACCGCGTACCCATCCGTCTCGACACTCGCCTCGTCGACGCGTCGGTTTAGACAGACACGGAAGCGGCACAAAAGCGTCCGTCACATACCTGTGACCGGCTCCGTCAGGCGGCGCGCTCCTCGAGACAACCGTGACGTCTCTTCTGTCGACACCTGTCGGCCCGGATCGCTGCGTCGCGTCGCGGCCGATGCCGTTTGTCGACGGCGACGTTACAGTTCGTCGAAGGCGACGATGCTGAGCCGGAACGACGCCGAACGAATGGGCGGCGGCGATAGTGATGGTCGAACTGGTGAGGCTATGGTGGGATAGTGATGTAAGCCATTAGAGAGTTATAGGTGATTGTGACTAATTGGGGTATGGAGAGAATTAAATTCATGCATACAGCCACTTGCTAAAAGACCAAAACGGTAAATATCAATTAGAAATACACATTTAACTGTTTAATTTTTTGCTAATGCATTTTCCTTTCACTTTCCTATCTGAAACAAAACAAAGGATAAAATAACTGCATCAGAGAGTAAAGAGAAAGACACGCGATTGGAAGTTTAAAATAAACATTCACTTATTCACAGCCCATTTCAGACTTGTTAGCTGTAGTAGGTACAAATTCCACTTCCCTTCTCTAGTTCTTTCGGATACTTCAGTTCACATCTTGTTACCTGTCGGCTGTCACAAGCCATCTCAGCCGACAGGCTGCATTAGCTCACATGCAGACAATCACCTCTCGATTGTGTAAGCCGGAAAACGCTACAGCGACATGCTATCGACTCTGCAACGAGAGCGAAGGCGCGGCGGCCCGACCGAGACAAGCTGCCGTCTGTGGGAACGGTCGGCCAGACGTGCTCTGCAGTGCGTGCCTCTCACCGTGTCGACACGCGCAATGCGTGTCGGTTGCAGAGCAACTCCGCGCTCTCCGATATAGGGTGGGCGTGGTCAGGCCGGGGTGGGCCGTGCGAAATGGTGCGTGCTGCTCGCGAGTCGGTCGATCTGCTGCGGGCGGTTAGCAGCGAAAGGAAGATGATGGAGAGATAGGTTCTGTCGACTGTCACCAGCAATAATTACCCACGATAAGTCTGACTTTGGCCAAGAAGACCGCGTGAGAAATGCGATATAATTGATGTGTTTCGATCTGGCTGAGTTGATTTCAATGTATTTGGCTAAATGATGGCCGATTGTTTCGCGTCAGACATTGACTGCGATGGCGAAGACCACCCATTGTCTGTGGGGCTGCGGGAGGTACCGTGGCAACAACTGCAATAATCCCGTGTCACGCCGATCCCGTGCGATCGACCTTGAATCTGGAGCTACCAAGACTCTGGGCACCCATCGGAACCGCTTCCATCAAGACAGTTCCCACGTTCGACGCATTTTTGTCGTGCTAGGAACGTCGTCGCAGCCATCACCGCGATGGAATCCGGCGCGCAACCCGAGCTCGCTTCAAAGTGGCCGCGCTTACCGAGACCATGAATACCGATCGTCTCGAGCTGCGCACCACCGGAGGCGGCGTGGTGCGCTGGCCGCAGCGGGACTCCGAACTAATTTCCGGCGCCCTGTGGCCACGTGCGCCAACTGAATGGTCGAAACGGAGAGACGGTGGCCGCCAGGGCTCGCCGCTCGTCGTCAAAGACGGGCGCCGGTCCGCGCGCGAAGCGGCCGAGGTCGCGGCTCTATGGAAAAGGCGGGGCGGCACGGGCGGCCGGTATCGCATAAATAACTGGTCCATACATCCTCAGAGCGAGACTGTGTCTGTGTGTCTATGTCGGCCAGCGGTCCGGGACCGCGCGCTTTGTTCGCCCCTGCCTCGCTCGCGGCGATGTCCCCAAAGTTTAGTCAAAGTCGGTTAGAGGCGACCGGCAAGCACTTTCCCAACCGGTCCGCGTCAGAGCGCTGTTTAGAGCATAGGAAGTCGTCATCCATTCTGATCAGGTGAGAGGGCTGAAGTCAAAAAGGAGCCAGCGTCACGATGGTATAAAATGTAGCCCTCTCCCCCTTCCAGTCTTGGTCGCATCGAAGTTCGCCATAGCCACATCGAAGTTCAGTATGTCCTGCGAATGGTCGCTTCAACGCGCAACCTCTCCCATTCAACGTTCATGTTCAACTAGAGACGAGCTGTCCGTGGTAACTCCAAGGCGCGACATGTCATGTTCGTGGTCTCCTCAGGGCGTGACATGTCCTGTTTGTCCCTGCTCCCGGAGCGCGACGACCTGCGCCTGCTCAGGGCTCAGGCGGTAGGCCCTGTCCGCTCCGGTTACCCTGTTTTGTCTCGGCGGTTCCGAGCCGGCACCGGCGGTCGTTTTTGTCACCGACACAGGCCAGAGGCTTTCACGGTTTCTTGGATTTCAGTCTTACCGGCGCGGTTGAGGCTGTGACGGTGGCCTGGGTTGGACTGGGGTCGGCTCACCTTTCATGGGCGGTCTTACCCGGTGGCGGCCGGCATTTAAACGGTAACACCGCGTGACGAGCCTCGCACGCCACCCACGTTACCCTTCCTCCTCCGACCTCCCCTCCCCTCCCCTCTCGCCACTCTACGCACGTCGATCGGGAGAGCGCCAAGTACCCTCTCGAGCGCCCCTGTTTTGCCACTTTGGCACATGTCATTTCCGGCGGTGGCCATGCGGGCCTTTTTGCAGGCACGGGTCGACCGAGACGCACACAAAAGCAGCACATGCCCCGCACGGCCCTCATTTGGCGTTCGCTCGTCACTTGGTGGCCAGTCGTTGATTATTTTCCGGTCGGGGTCCCCTGTGACATATCGGGCGGCACGTTCGACCAGCTGTCCGCAGGAGTGGTCTGTTTTCGGGACCCTGTCCGTGTGACGTCACGGGACGCGGGGTTGGTAGCCTCCGGCAGTTCGCAGAGCCGGACACGGGACACGTGTGACACGTGTGACGCTGGTGGCACGGGATTGCTGAGCCCCTCCTGCCGAGCGGAGACGATCGCGGGGGTGGTGATGTCAGCGCGTGTCGCGCCTGCTGAAATACAACAATGATGGATCTTGTTACGGGCGAGCGTAGTACGCGGCCCCATTCACTTTGCAGGACCGAACAAGATATTGCCGGCTGAACAGGAGGCGGTGACATGGCGGCGAGTCTTCTTTTGGATATTTACCTAGTTGCACATCGACACATAGTTTTATTTCAAGCTAATATTTGTATGATTCTATCTATGTTTATAAATTCGTCGATGTCGATGCATCGTTACCGATTCCAACGGAGGCGGCTGCAGAACCAGCTGAGCGGAGGGGCATCGCGTGAGGCAGGGCGGCCACCGCTGCACCGCCTCGGCTGTTGACCTTGCCACCAGGGTGGTGGTTGTTGCAGATGACACCATCCCACCCAGCCCGGCACGCGCAGGACACGGGCCCCATCCTACCCTGTTCGGCACGCGCAAAGCACGGGCCCATTCCATCCCATTGCTGCCTGGGCCGTCTTCCCGTACAAATTTTGTTCCGGTGTTGCTTTAGGTAGATTAGCACATAAATAGATCCTCACTGATAAAATGCCGTTTTATTATTCAAACATATTTCGCAAAGTCGAATTTAAATGATGTCGATTAAATATAAACATTTAAAAGTTCGGTACCATACTATCCGAAAATAGGCCACAGGCATAGTGATGTTTTGCTCGTTAGTACTGCTTATTTCAGTAAATGTTTTCATCAGTTTTCAACCGCCCTCGCATGGACGACAACTGAGGTTACAGCGCGAACGCACAAGTTAGTGGCGGCGCAGCTCTGGCGCGGCGAAACTGCACCTCTAGCCGACAGCGAGCTGACAGCCAGTGAAACTGCACCTCTGCTCTGTCCGGAGGGAGCAGCTCTGGCTCGGAGAAACCGCACCTCTACCCGGCGGTGGGCTGGGACCCGGTGAATCTGCACCTCTGCCCCGCCAGCGGATGTTGACGGTACCGGTCCCACGCCGCGCTCTGCACGCACCCCTGCAGTGGCGGCCGTCCCACGCGGTGCCATGAGCTCCTGCAATGCTCCTGTCGCTGCCGCCGGCACCGGCCCGCCGCGGTCGGTCCCGGGATCTCACCGCCGCGCAGCAGAGGGGAGCGCTCTCCGACCGGCAGAGGCAGAGCCGTGAGCGGTAGCCGTTATCGCTGCTAACTCGACTTTATTGAGGCACGGATGCGGTTATGATCAATTTTGATTTGGGGTCAGATCAATTCTCAGGCAGTGGCGGACCCAGGGGTGGATGTTCGGAGAGGTAATAACAGGGGCGGTCGTCCCCGTCGCCGGCGGGGCGGAATCGGTCGGTGACGGCGGGCGGAACTCGGCCCGTTCCGCCGGCGGCAGTCCGCTATACTGAGGTGCAGACGGTGCAGGCGGCCATGGTGACCCCGACTGACCGCTGACTATAGTGACCATGCAGAGCAGCAGCAGCGGTAGCAGCGGCGGCCGACCGGCGCGGCCACCGGCTCGGCCCGGTTAACGGCGAGTTTATGGCTAACGGCGCTGCCAGTCGCCATGTCGGCTGCGGCGAGTTGGATCGGACCGACGGTGTAACGCCGAATGGCTTCGCGGCCTGGCAGAGCTTAAACACAGCCGGCTAACTCGAATGAACTCTTGAACTCTTCACACCTTTCTATTTGTCTTGTTGAGTTGCATGCTAGTCTCACACGAACGCTTGCTCACTCAAGCGCGAACAATCGCTTGACCAACAGACGATTGACAGGTTGCTTTAGCCATTGGCCTTGCAGGCGATGATTGTGGCGTCAGCTGTCTGGTATCACCACCAGTCCATTTCCTGATAATCACCGCCCGTGTGCTCCTCATGTCATCTCAGCTGTTGTTTGTCTGTTCTTGACTCGTGGGCTGCAAAGGACTGCAATATACATATCGATGACAGCTGAATATGTCTGCACCGCTGTCAGTACGAGTAAAACAAGCGTCCCGGTCGCCTGTGTGTATCATTTGCTGCTGACCCGATTGTCACCTGTCCACTGCGACTCTCCACTGTCATGCCTTCTGCAAGCGCTGAGACACCAGCTGTCTCCTGCGGAATGCTATTCTCCGAGTGTCTACCGCTGATCCCCGGGTCACCGACCGCGGCGGTCTATAGTCACCTCTGACCCCATCTGCAGAATTCAGACACTGCGTGCAACCCTATCTCGAAATCGTGCAGGCATTTACCTCATGAACGCTCAGCCACTCATAAAAATGACATCTCGCCATTTTGATCTCATTTCCTCTAGTGTCTGCAACTGACAGCTAGCACGCAAATGAGTCGCTGGACGCCTGTTAGAAAACGGAGCGCGTCGCGGTCCTCAGAGGTCATCGAGATATCTGGGGATATGACGGCTGCTGATGACGCCAATGGGGGCATTACGGTGTCATGTGTGCTTAGGGGAATACAGGAAAAGGCAAATAAAAATGGATTGGCTCTTAAATTGTTTCATTAGCCATGTTTCATGGGAATTAGACGTTTGAACACCTTGTCTGGGGGCAAATTACGTTGCAGTTGTTCCTATATCGCTTAGCTTGATGTGTCTCAGGGTCCCTCGGGTCACTGGGTTCACATGACAGTCCAAAACTGACCTCAACCCACACCAGCTGACTGGCCCGGGGGTGTCAGCTGACTGACGCTCAGACAGGGGGCGTGGGGGTCGGGGTCGGGGGAGGGGAGCTCCGTCGGCGCCGGCGAGCTGCGGCCGTTTTATTTCATCAGCACCGACAGCGACAGTGTCTGACGATGTCCGACTTCCAGCCTGTGAAAAGGACATACCGCTGC
This sequence comes from Amphibalanus amphitrite, assembly GCF_019059575.1. Taxonomy (NCBI): domain Eukaryota; kingdom Metazoa; phylum Arthropoda; class Thecostraca; order Balanomorpha; family Balanidae; genus Amphibalanus; species Amphibalanus amphitrite. Next base: position 113,533 of record NW_024883225.1, read on the forward strand.
AGCCGCTGCACCAAATACCGACTGCCAGCCCCCTCACGGTGGTCAATGGCCGCCCCTCAGCAGCGTGACCGTTGGCCAGCAGCAGGAGCTGGTATCCGTTTGAACGGACAGGAGACAAAGCGACACAGTGGCTGACCAGCAAGAGCAGAGCCGCCCGATTCACTCCATACCCGAGCCCCAAGCAGATGGAAGACATTGTTCACCATTCAGAGAGACAACTGTCCTAGTCTTGGCAACCACAACTGCTACTCCACAAACGTTTACAACGTGACATTGTGTCTGAAGTTTCCAAATTCCTGATCCTCATTTCGTAATCTCAAAGAAAAGTGGATTGTTCTTCCTGTTGACATCCTCATTGTCCGCATTGTCTCTCCAGTTCTGACCAGAGTAAGACATGGCGCCACGCCTCGTTATTCGTTGTCCGACGGGCGGCGGCAGCTTCTTTCCCGCTGATCGTCCAGGTCTTGTCTCGGCGCTGATCGTCCAGGTTAGTGACATTACGAGCGGACCTTTTACGACCGGTCAGGCCCGTCGGCCATAAAGCCATTTTCTCCGGCCTTGTGGCGTCTCCCGGACTGCCCCTGCCGCTTCTGGTGGAAACGGGCCATATGGGTAGCGAGGGTCGTAATCGCCCCTCGATGACTGGAGGAGGTCAGTCGAGAGGGTGCGAACGAGCTCACACACACACACACGCATACACACAGACTGACACTGCCAGATCATCTGTATGCGCGGTACCGAACGACTGACGGCTCATGCTGCGTGGGCCGACAGCGGAAAAACTTCTGTCGCGAGCCAACAGCTCACTTTTCCTGAGGCCTGACAGCGGGCAGGAGAACAGTGACACTGCGTTCTGAGGACAAAGTTTCATTCTGAGGACCGCTGGTGACGCACTGTTGACGCCAAGAGCTGGCGGCCTGCAGCTGACGCCACTAGGTCGTCGCGACGGCCCGACCGGTGATAGAGCTATCACTGGTCAGGCGGATCAAATTGGATCGGGAGGTGAGCAGACGACG